>NW_007726756.1:414932-418909 GCF_000696425.1 Galeopterus variegatus
TTCTCTGGAATTTGCAGCACTACTTTCAAACTATATCCAAAATCTTACCTACTATTACATCTTCCACAAATACTTTTTCCAAGCTTTTACTACCAAATTCTTTGATTACTGAAAACATTTCCTAAATGTTCTCTCTGCTTTAACCTTTGCCCTGTACAGTCTACTCTCAGTTCAATAACCAGAAAACTCACTTAAAGGCATAACTTATATATCACTCCCTGCTTAGAAAACTCCCACAGCACTCCATTCACTTGAAATAAAAGCCAATATTTACAATGGCCTACAAGATACTATATAATCTTGGTTCATTTTTTTTTTTTTTTTTTTTTTTTACCTCCATTACCTCCTTGAGTCTCATTTTCCCTTTGTCTGACTCCTTACTGTTCTTGAATACATTTTAAGCATGGTCCTGTCTCAGGGCTAGAGTGCTTCCCTGTACTTGTGCCACTCTTCACTTAAATATCCAGATGACTCACTCCTTTAGTCATTTCAAAGGTCATATTCTTAAAGGACTTCCATGACCACCGTATAAAACTTAATAGCCCACTGTCAAATTCATTTCCCTTGTCCATCTTTTATATTTTCCAAATCGCTTACCTTCATCTAACACATTATATATTTATTTCATTAATCATCTTCTATGATGAAAATGTTTTGTTTGGGAGGTGAGAAATGCTAAAGCTTTCATTGGTAAAGAGATCTCAAACACTCATGTTAGCTGAAAGTACGGATGTTTAATTATTTTTGTAGTTCCACAGTATTCTTATATTTCTCTGAGCTTAGACATGATTAAAAAGTGATCGTATTTTTGCCTCACTGATCCATTCACAGAGTGAATGTGTCTGATATTGGTATTCTATGATTCTTTTAGAATAAGTAGAAAACATGGCCAAGGTGACAGTGCCAGAGCTACTAGCTGACAGCTGTCAGGGCTACCGTTGTCTTAATTTAATTTGCATATTGTGATATCATTTTTATAAAAACATGTCATAGACAGGAACGACATCAGCAAAGAAGAAATGTATTGTATATGTGTGTGTGTATAAATACACACACGTACACGTACATACACACCCACACATTAGAGTGTGCAGGGTATGTATATATATATATATATATATCTATATACACACACACACACACATATGTATATGTATAATTGGGAAAAGTAGGGAAGAAAAAAACATAAGTATTAACATTAGCCAGGGGGATGGAGGAATGGAAAAACCTTGACAAAAGGAGAAGAAAAACTTATCAAATCTGAATGAGAATGCTAATTAAATATGAAGATAAAAGTAAAAGAAAAAATTATAGGTCTAAGCAACAATGTAATTATATTCTGTGACCCGGAATCCCCAAGTTTTCCAACAAAACCCAAGAGTTAGAGGAAGGGTGGAAAAAGATGGGAAAAATCATATTAACATTGTCATTGTATAAAAGAGGCAGTTATGAATAAAAAGTAAAATTGTACTAAAGATTTCCTCTCATGGAGGGTAATAATTTATTTGATGTGTGGAATTTTATATACCTGATTAATTTGAATAAAACTTTTGCATTATAGGGCCGGCCCGGTGGCGCACTGGAGAGTGTGCCGCTTGGGAGTGTGGCGGCGCTCCTGCCGAGGGTTTGGATCCCATGTGGAGATCGGTTCCCGCTCACTGGCTGAGCGCGGTGTGGGCGCAACACCGAGGGTTGCGATCCCGTTACCGGTCAGTAAAAAAGACAAAAAGGAAAAAAAAGAAAAAAAACTTTTGCATTATATATTCATATAAGTAGAAATATGTACTGAAACACACTGTACCCCACAGACATGTACAAGTAAATGTTAAAATAAAAATTGCATTATAAAAAGAAAAAAACATAAAGCAATGGAATTTACAAATGACCTGGATGAACAACATGAATTAAACAATAAATAATAATTTTTAAAAACTAAATATATGAATAAAAATACTTTTTTAAAACACTGAGCAAGCTACAAAGGAAGAAGAGTGGTCTGGTCAGAAAGAAAAGAAGAAAAAGAAAGAAAGGAGAGAGAAAGAGAGAGACAGAAAGAGAGAAAAAGCTAGTATTAAAAACAGATAAAACAAGCATTTTTAATGACAGAAAATAGACAATCATATTGAAATCATAAACATGAAACTTTGAGCTAAAATTCTACTGTGAAATATAGAAATATATAAAAAAGGATATTAAAGATCTAGCAATATCATTAACGTGCTTGACACAATTTAATGATATAAAACTTTCTTACAAAGAATACACAGTCCTTCCATTCAGCATTTACTAAACTAATCTTCCGATAATTCTGAAATCAAATAAAATGAAAATATATTCCAAATTAAAAAATAGTACAGACTATATTACTCTGATTGAGTGCAATAATACTAAACATGAATTATTAAAAGTGGAAGCAAAATCACCTTCACCTTGAAATTTAACAAATGAAGAAATGATCTGTCTTCTAACATCTATTTTGGGGATATGCAAATCTTGTAATACTAACGTTAAAATATCATTTTTTTTACAAATATTCCCTAGATTTCATGACTAGATGCAATGTTATTTTTCTGAACTATATAAGAAGATGGATTGAAGAGTTGTTAAGTTCTATAGCCATGAGTATTTGCATAGGAAAATATAAGATTTAGGTAGAAAATGACCTAGTAAATACTGACTTAATAAAGAGAAGTTTTCAATTTTCTCTTAAATAAACTGTAAATTTACCTTCCATACATGAAGTTTCTCTATTCCTATAGAGACGATTCCTACCTGAAACAATTAATTTGAATATTTTAAGGCTTCTTTTCATTATAACAACTATACCTTTTTGAAGTTGTTACAACAAGCAAACGGAAAGGACATTCTTGGGGGGGAGGGGATAGAGGGAGGAGGGAGGGAGGTGTCGGTGATGGGCCATAATAATCATATACATTGTATATTGACAAAATAAAAATTTAATGAAAAAAAGAAAAAGAAAAATCAGTCCACTTACAGATAAAAAAAAAAATAAAGATGGAAGAAAAATGCAGTAATTAGAGAAAGATTAGAAATTAAGGGGGGCAGGGAAATTCTGAGATCCTGGTTTCCTCCACTTAAATGGAAAAGCCTGAGAATAAGTAGGAGAGACATCAAAAAAGCAACTGAATATACACACACATTTATACTTAAACGGAGAGATTTAGGAACAGAAATATGTCAGTGTCTTGATAGTATTTCAAGCCAGGAGAATAGATACCACTAAAGGAAAGAATATAGTTAGAATATAGTTAGAAGGCCAGGACCACATTCTGTGCAGCTGTGCATTGAAAGGATAGGAAGAAAAGAAAAAGTAATAGGAGTAGTAGACACAGTGATCAGTGAGTTAGCAGAACAGCAAGGGTGTGTGACATCAAATAAAACAAGAGAAATGTTTCCAGAAGGAGAAGAAACAACCAAAGAATGTTGCTAAGGCAAAGGATCAAAATACTACTCAGTGGATCCAGTGCCCTGTGACTGTGACCTTGATAGACATTAGCCAGGTGAGAGAGATTAAGGATAACACCATCTAGTGAAAATTTGATGGGGACTAGGCTATGCAGTCTCAAATCCCTTACAAATTACTTATTAACTGGAAAGAAAAAAATGGCAACATCACAATAGAGAAACTACACACATATCACCTTAACCAAGTAATCAAATTTTAACACCATCAGTAACAGGGAAAACTGACATCATGTGCACTCCTGATGTGATGCACTGAGGAGGACACATCATCCATGTAATGGTCCTAGCAAAAAATGAATAACCTGGGGGCCGGCCCCGTGGCTCACTCGGGAGAGTGCGGCGCTGGTAGTGCCAAGGCCGCGGGTTCGGATCCTGTATAGGGATGGCCGGTGTGCTCACTGGCTGAGCGTGGTGCATACAACACTGTGCTGAAGGTTGTGATCCCCTTACCAGTCACAAAAAAAAAAAAAAAAAAAAAAAAAAATAAAAAA
>NW_007726756.1:419227-471629 GCF_000696425.1 Galeopterus variegatus
GTGTGCCCACGGGGGGGGGGGGGTGCTTAAAACCCTGTGCGGAAGGTTGTGGTCCCCCTCCCAGTGCAAAAAAAAAAAAAAAAAAAAAAAAAGAATTAATAACCTGAATCTATGGAAACAAGTCACACACACCCAACTGTGGAGACCTTATAAAAAACAAATGGTCTGTACTCTTAAAAATGGCAACATCAAAAGATTTTTAAAAGGGTAAGAAGCTGTTCAACATCAAAGGAAACAGAAGATTATGTAAAAAACCATTTTTTTTAAAAAAGGAAATTGAAGAGACATGGCAACAGAATGCAATACATGATCCTGAGTTGGATCCTGTAACGGGAAAAATAAAAGTTGCTATAAAGATCTTCATAGAAACAACTGAAAAAATTTGCATATGGATCATATATGTTAGATATTCATACTGTGCCAAAGTTAAATTTCCTGAAGTGCTCTTTTCCTTAGGAGATACAAGCTGAAGCTGATGTTATTTATTTATTTTAGCTTAAATCAATTTATTCCCTCACAATTATGGAGGCCAGAAGCCTGAAACCAAGGTGCCCACCAGGCTGTGCTCCACCCAGAGACTCTAGGAGAGAATCTGCCCTTGCCTCTTCCCTTCTTTGCTGTCAGATTGCTGATATCTTCTAATTGCTGTCAGTATTCCTGGGCTTGTGGGCACATCATTCCAATCTCTGACCCTGGGGTTAACATCACCTTCTTCTCTTCTGTCCTGGTGTCTTTTATTCTGTATGTCTCTTCTTAGGACAACTGTCATTGGATTTAGGGCCTACTCAGAAAATCCAGGATGATATTTTCATCCCAAGATGCTTAAAGTAATATCTTCAGACTTCTCTTTTTTTTTAATTTTTATTTTTTGCAAAAAAACAAGTCTTGATACATTTAAAAAGACTAAGATCATAGAAAATATGTTCTCTGACCACAGTAACAAAAGGAAATTTAGAAAACTCACAAATGTGTGGACATTAAACATCATTCTCCTAAATAAACAATGAGTAAAAAGAATAACCACTGGGAAATTAGAGAGTATTTTGAGATAAAAATCAAAGTGTAACATATCGAAATTTATAGGATACAGGCTCATGCAGTCTTAGGGAAAAGTTTATACTTGTAAACACCTATATTAAAAATAAGAAAAATCTCAAATCAGTAATGTAAACTTCTACCTTAAGAAAATAGAAAAAGGACAAACTCAACCAAAAGCAAATATAAGAAATAACAAAGATTACAACAGAAATACATGAAATACAGAATTAAGAAAATAGAGAAAATCAACAAAACCAAAAGTTGATTCTTTCAAAATATCAACAAAATTTGCAAACCTTTATCTAGACTAACCAAGAACAAAGAGAGAAGACCGATATTAATCAAATCAGAAAGCAGGGGCATTATTACATTGTCATTATGGTTTTTTGTGGTGGTAATATTTAGTTTCTTTGTTCTGCTGCTTTGCATCTTTGTTCTACCAGTGCCTTTTGTTCTTTCTTGTGTATTGGTGGTAGTGACTATTGTTTTTCAGATTTCAGGTGCACGACTTCCTTGAGGATTTCTTGTAGGGCTGATCATTTGGTGGTGAACTCCTGCAGTTTTTGTCTGTCTGGAAAATACACTATTTTCCCCTCATTTCTAAAGGACAGTCTTGCTGGTATAGTATTCTTGGCTGGCAGTTTAATTTTTTTTCCCCTTTTAGTATTTTGAATATTTCATCCATTTTCTTCTGGCTTGTAGAGTTTCTGTTGAGAAGTCTGCTGTTAGTTTGATAGGGGCTCCCTTACAGGTGACTTGATGCTTTTCTCTTGCTTCTTTAAGATTCACTCTGTCTTTGAGCTTTGCCAGTTTGACTATAACGTGTCACAGAGAGTATCTTTTTGGGCTGAAACTGTTTGGAGATCTTTGAGCCTCCTGGATCTGAAGGTCCATATCTCTCCGTATATCTGAGAAGTTTTCCATTATTATTTCACTAAATAGATTTTCCACACCTTTTTCTTTTCTTCCCCATCTGGAATACCCATAATTTGAATGTTTGTGCACTTAAGGTCTGCTAGCTCTCCTAGATTTTCTTCACTTTTTTTTTTTAAAAAAGATGACCGGTAAGGGGATCTTAACCCTTGACTTGGTGTTGTCAGCACCACGCTCATCCAGTGAGCAAACCGGCCATCCCTATAATGGGATCCGAACCCGTGGCCTTGGTGTCAGCACCACACTCTCCTGAGTGAGCCACAGGCCGGCCCACAGATTTTCTTCACTTTAAAAAATTCTTCTTGCCTTTATTTTTGTCTGCCTGGGTTATTTTGAAAAGACTATCTTCAAGATCAGAATATTTTCTTCTGCTTGTTCTTGTTCTAGCCTGCTGCTTAAGCTATCAGTTGTGTTTTTTATTTCATTGAGTGAATCTTCCAATTCCATGAGTTCTGCTACATTCTTTTTAAGATATTAACCTCTCTGTAAATTTCCTCCTTCATAACCTCAATTTCTTTTCTTATTTCATTATGTTATCTGAGTCTTCTCAATCTCAGTGAGTTTCCTTAAGATTGTTGCTTGGAATTCCTTTACAATCATTTCCAGGGTTTCCTGCTTTATGGGGTCTGGTATTTAAGAATTACTGTATTCTTTTGGTGGTGTCATATTTTCTTTGGTTTTTGTATTTCTAGTATCTCTATGTTGATGTCTGGTCATCTGGCAGAGCAGTTGCTTCTTCTCTTACTCTGGAACAGGTCTGAGGAGAGAAATATCTTCTTTTTCCAGTCTCTGGTGGTGACTCTCCTTGTGCAAATGTAGTCAGATGTCTGGCAGACTGCCTGCACAGTAGCTGTGGCTACTGCTGTGGTGGGCCACCCGTGTAGAAGCGTTGTGTCTTGTGTGCTCCTTGCCTGCTTCCAGGAGGAGGGGGCTGCCCTCAGCTCCTGCCTAAGACCCTGGGGCATGCTACCTTGCCTGCTTCGTGGTTAAGGGGGCTGCCTTCAACTCCTGCCCAAGAACCCAGGCATGCTCTCTTGCCTGCTTCTGGGCAGAGAGAGCTGCCTTTAGCTCCTCTGAAGTATATAGATTAAGTAAGAAGTCATGATTTCTGTAACTTCCTCAAAAGGTTTAGTAATCATAGCAATAACAAAAAGTAGATAAATACAGTGATAAAACAAATGTGGAAAAGAGAAATGAATGTCAAAGTGCTCACATTGGTGAAACCAGATGAAGGGTGTAATTTATTTTATTATTTTTTGAAGATTTTCTGTAGGTTTGACATTTTCTTGGAATAAAAAGGAGTACGCTGACTTTCAGTCAAGATGGCAGAATAAACGGTCCTCAGCATCACTCTCTCCCACAAATCAACCTATTTCTAACTATAAAAATGTAACATCAGCCAAGCTGGGGCTGCTGGAGCTCAGGGGAAGAGAGGGAGAGACCTACGGAGTTCACCAAGGCAGGAGAAACCATGATGATAGAAAGAAAAAACTGCTCTGAGTGTTTCAGGCCACGGCTGCTTTAAGGCTCCAGCTGCTGAGCACATGGAGCAGGAGCCAGCAGAAACTGCAGCTGTGCCCTTCTGGTGGAGTTACCTGGAGGCAGCAGGGGAGAAGAGGGCCTTGGTGGCCCCCAGGCCAGCAAGACCATGAATAGGGTTTCTGTGGACCCACACAGGAGCGAGGAGCCAGAACAGCTGAAAAAGGGGAGCCATTCAGGGGCTGGTTGAGTCATCGCAAGGGTCCAGTGCATGGCCCATCCCACGGGAAGTGTTTGGAGCACAGGTGGTGGGGCAGATGTGCCCACCAGGAGAACACTGGGACACAGCAAGGACAGCCGATCTGCCCCCCAATCAGTGCAGGACCACTCAGAGGAGACTGGTCAGGAATGCAGAATTGCATGGGGTGAAGTTCGATGAAAAAAATCAGGCCCAGATCAGAGTTTCTACTCAACCCCAGTGCACTGTGTCCCTGGAGAGCCAGAAGTACCTATAAGGTCAACCATTAATCCTTGAGTTTCACAAAAACCTTCCCTAGGGAAAGAGCAGCAAAGCAGCAATTTAGCTCAACCACAGAGCTCAAGTATTGGTTCTCTCAGGAAGTCCCCCTGTTTTAGAAGTAAGCAAAGGACAAAAAATTAGTTCCAGCCCAGGCACATCACCAGCACCTTGGGACCCACCAGGGGATATGAGACATGGAGCCAAGGACTGGACTCCCACCCACAACCACACACACCACACCAGTGCCTCAGTGCCCACCCAGTGACCTGAGGCATGGAGCTGGAGACTGGACCCCCTCCCACAACAAGGCACACCACACCAGGGCCTTGGGGCTCGCCTGGGGACCCAAGGCATGGAGAAGGGGGCCAGACCCCCCTCCCACAACCAGGCACAGGGCACCAGCACCTTGGGGCCCACCTGGGGACCCAAGACATGGAGAAGGGAACCGGAACCCCCTCCCACAACCAGGCACACTGTGCCAGCACCTCAGGGCCCACCTGGGGACCCAAGTCATGGAGAAGGTGACCGAACCCACCTCCCACAACCAGGCACATCACACCAGAACCTTGGCGCCCACCTGAGACCTGAGGCAAGGAGCTCGGTACTGGACATGTCTCCCACAACCAGACATACAGCCAGCATCTCGGGGCCCCACCCAGGGGCCCGGGGCATGGAGAAGGGGACCAGACCCCTCTCCCACAACCAGGCATACCACACCAGTGCCTTGGGGCCTGCCTGGGGACCCAAGGCATGGAACTGGTGACTGGACACTCCCCACAATCAGGCATACTGCCAGCACAAAGGAGCATGCCAAAAACATCGCCTCCATGTGGGTGGCCCACCACAGCCAGCACAATAACCATGGCTGCCGCGAAAGCGGCTAGATGCCACAGCCACCACGCAGATGGTCCACCAGTCACTGGAGTGCACTGACACAAGGAGAGTCACCAGCAGAGATAAAGAAAAGAAGAGGATGTCTCTCCACAAAGCCCATTTCAGAGTGACAGAAGAAGCATCTGCTCAATGATAATATTGGGGGATCTGATCATACCTCAGAGTCGGACAGATCATCTAAGCAACAAATCAACAGAGTAACCATTATTCTTTCAGAAGGAGAGAAGAAATCCAGGATACTTAGATGGGAGAAGGGTGAGGGCGGAGGGAGAGGGGGAAGGGGAGAGGTTGGACAAGGGGCATAAAGAGTAATTACGATTTGTTACAATATATGTACTAGTAATATTGATTTGATCAACATATCTCAATGTTGAACCCCCAAAATATGTATAATCAATTTTGACTCAATAAAATTTTTTAAAAAAGAAATAAAAAGGAGTAAGTGGAAGGTAAAATATTCAAGAAATTTGTCTATATAAGGGAACTAGAAAGTGAGGTGGAAACTAAAGGGGAACATAAAACGAGACAGCATTTTCAATGATGGGAATTACTAGAGCAAGTTTATAAGCTTATATAGAGGCAATATTTTGATGAAGAAAGCAAGCAGATTACCAAAAAATAAATACCTTTGAGAAAGTAAAAAAGAAAAAACAGGACACAGAACAAAGCAGAGACATCAGTCTTTGGTGAAAGGAACACTTCTCTCATCAGAAAAGAAAAAAGATGAGAAAATGAATAGTACTATACCATTAAGTAGTCAGCTGAACTGACAAGTCCATCAACATAACCCTATTTGTTGCTGTCACTACCTTAGAATAATGAATAAGAGGAAAGCTAAGCAATATCAAGCACCGGAAAAGAAAAATCACATTCCAAAGTACAGTTGACCCTTGACCGACACAGGTTTGAACTGCATGGGTCCACTGACAGGCAGATTTTTTTCTTGATAAATATACAGTCCGCCCTCTGTATTGTCAGGTTCCACATCCATAGACTCAACTAAAGGGGGATGGAAAATACAGTATTCACAAGATGCAGAATCTGAAGATGGGGGAGTAGTGGAGGCTGGGGGGAGACAATTTTTCTTATCTTCAGGTTCCACAGGGCCAACTACAGGACTAGAACATCCTCGGATTCTGGTACCCATGGGGCATCCCAGAACCAATCCCCCAAAGATACTAAGGGATGACTGTACATTTAGATTTATTAACCTCAGATTGAGATAAGCCTAGATGTGCTACCTGAATACAATATAAACCATTACTATATTATATGAATATATAATCCTTTTAAAAGTTTTCAGGGATCTGAAAAAAAGGAAATAAACAACGTAGCTCAGCAGGTATTTGCAGATATTTTTAAATCTATTAAGTCAGAGTAGAAAATATATAATTACTGGGAATATTTTTAGAAGTAACCATCCACTATAAGTTTTTATTTATTTTTTACTGGAACACAGTTGATTGTATATGGAATATCAACACCAGTGGGTGATATGTGATGTTCAAATCAAGATAATTGGTATATTTTTCATGAACTACAATTTTTAACATTTTAAGAAAAAATGGCAAAAATAAATGCTCCAAAAAATGTATAATATAAAAAAAACTACAGTAAAAAATTTATTCATAACCAGACAAAAAGTCACAAATATACAAAAGCACAAAATACGTGAAATTATCTAACTGACACTACTTTCATTTTAGTCATGCCTGGTACACACCTCTTCTCCCAATCCAGGAAATAAAAAATTAAAAGTCCAGATTAGAAATAGGCATATGCACTAGTAATCAGAACAGAAATCACAATATCAACCCAGGACCAGTAGGCACAATAACAGGTGGGTGTCCCTGGTTAAGATGAGAACCTTCAAACAATTCATATCAGAAAACTGCTCAGCCAACTAAATCCATGTCAGATATAGGCCAAACCAGTGATACCCAATTGTGTATTGTTACCCATCAGCAACAAGGTTAAGGAGCTTACACCAGAATGTAAATCAACTAGATCTCTAGATCCCACAGTTTAGCTGAGTTGATTTATTTTTTTTTATTTTTCCAGTGAGGCTTTGTAAAGGAAGAACTGCATTGATGTATATCCTGTATCTCTTTGTGGATCTGTTGTTTGAGTAGCTCTTGAGGAAACAATTCAGGAGAACTGAAGCTAGGCCTTTTCATTAGGGCTTTAAAAAAGGGGGGGTTTACAACACAAAGAAATAAGAAATGTTTGAGGTGACAAATACGCTAATTACCCTAATTTGATCATTGTACACTGTGTACATTAATCGAAATATCATGCTGTACCCCATAAATGTGTCAATTTAAAGTAATAATTTAAAAAGTAATAATTTTAAAAAGGGGTGGTTTTAATCAACTAAAGACAGACAGACCTATTAACCTAAGTGATAAGCCTCTCTGATACTACTGCAACTATTCTTTCCAACCTCCACTTTACCTTACAGAGATAGATTCAGAGTTGTTCAATTAGGTGGCATGAGAATGAGGGGATACAGATAAGATACTTTAGGAAATAATAAATGACAAGTTAATTTCGCCAGTAGTGAAAACTAGATGCAAAATGAAAAGAGTTATGGAAGATGAAAACTATGGAAAATTCTCACACAATTAATGTAAACTGTAAAACATAAATTGCAATTACACCAACAAACTAATTTTTAGCTGCTCTCACAATCTTAGGCACTGTTAAACTGTTGTGCTTAAATACATCTAAATGAATAAAAAAGTCAAGCTAGAATAAAAGTTACAAATTTTCAAAACCAGTAGAGAAAAGCACGTTTTCTCAGTAGCATTGACTTCTCTATATTCTATCACCTTTTGTGGCTAATAATGAAAAATTAAAGATGTAAATAAAAAATATTTTTACTCCAACTGTACTAAATACATAAAGGGGACACAACTATACTAAACTGCAAATTAGTATGAATCACCAGACAAAAGTCAATTTCATTAAAAAATCTAAAATGTACTAAATTTATTTAATAATAAAACGTTATAATACATACTCTTAGAAAAGTATTTAATCTTTTTTACTTACATTTATATCCAAAGAAACCTTTGGGCTTTTTGCTCTCCAACGGGATAAATGTTCCTATGACGAAATCAGCAATAGCAAGAAGTAGAATCACCAAAAGAACAATCTGAGCCTGTAATTTTAAACATTAAAAATCAAAATCAAATATTTTATATCTACACGTTGATTTAGTTCCACTAGAATACAACTTCCATGAAGGAAAGGATTTGTCTTGCTTCAGCTGTTTCCCCAGTGCCTAAAAGAGTGCCATGTACCAAGTTAAGTGTCCAATAAATTTTTGTTAAATGACCAAACAGTTCTTTAAAGAACTATCTTAGAATGTTCAATATATGGGGGAGAAATGAATTGCACAAGTGGGATCATGCCATATATTTAGAAAATGAGTTAAACATGTGCACACCATCCCATAAACCATAAAGCACTATACATTCCAAAACACTATAGGCTTTTCATCCTACATATTATTCTTTCCTGTCTCCTCAGCATTTAACATGGAGAACATATTTGCCATAAACACAAGTTTTATACCAGGTCCAAACATAATGTTGAATGTGTGACTACCATAAGAAAAGAAGTAGAGAAAGAAGACAATGTTCAAGAGGGGAATTCAAGTAGCAATGGGACTGGAGGAAAAGAACAAATCCATGAGAACTACAATCTCCCCTTCTCCACCCTTAATCTCCAAATAAAACTGAACACTCATGAAAACCTGTGTCATCTGTGGGAACAAAAATTGCTTACATGCTAGTCATATCCCAGGTAGTATGAAATTCTATTCTTTTCAATGAAGTCAATTTGCTAAATGTGTAAATAAGTTATTTAATTATATACTAATATAAGTTTAAAATAATTAACAAACTTGGAGAATAATTGTTTCAGACTTTACTAATTTTTGGCTTGGTAAATATTATCATATCATATATAGCACAAATATGTCAACTTTTATAAGCTCTATAAAAGTAAACATCAAGAAACCTGGAAGGCAGCCGGCCCGGTGGCGCACTGGATAGTGCGCCGCTTGGGAAGCGCGGCGGCGCTCCCGTCCGAGGGTTCGGATCCCACATACAGACCGGCTCCCGCTCACTGGCTGAGCGAGGCGCGGGAGCAACGCCGAAGCTTGCGATCCCGTTGCCGGTCCCCGGTCCAGTATGGGGGCAACACTGAGGGTTGCGATCCGTTGCCGGACACGGAAAAAAAAAGACAAAAAAAAAGACAAAAAAAAAAAGAAACCTGGAAGGGATTTTGAATTTTTCAGCAGCATCTTTGTAGATATCCACTATTCAGGAAACTACAGCTGTGCTATGACATATTCTAACTCTCAAAGACACACAAACATTTCTGGGTGCTCTGCCTTTGGTTAATATGTGAATGCAGCAACCGTTTCCAGAAACAATGGCACTGGCTTTAGTAGTTATGACTTCTGAGATTTCAATAGCAAGGAGAAGGAACAGTTTCTCTAATCTCATGTGGGCATTAACCTTCAGTTATTGTCCCATGTTAAACTGAACTTTTAAATAAACTACGAAGCCAAATGTTTAATTTGGACTACCTAACACATTTACCTCAGCATTTCTACATAATGTGAAAGCAAGATGGGGGCTGGGGGAGGAGATGGGAAATTCAAAATTTAGAAAGTACTGTATTTAGCTGGATACTAGACTGGGTGTTATCTCCAAATATTCACCACCTTGTCAAACAGAAAATAATCTTATACATAACTTCTGTGAAAATGGCCACTTAGGTAATACTAGAATGTGAAAATATTACTATACTTTAGAGCATTCCCAAAACATGAGCTCTAAAAGTTCATACATTAAATATTTACAAATGTTCCCATGACTTACTTTTGCTTCCCACTCCATTCCAGCTACTGAGATACCTAAAAGAATCACCACTGTAATAGCTCCAATAATTCGGATATCATTGATTTCATCTATCATAAGTATGGAATGTTCCTAGAAAAGAGAATTATAAATATAATGAGTAATATTATTTGTTTTAAATAAATTCAAATTCTTTTTTAATCATTTTAGAGATATCACAGCACCTTATATGTAGAAGTTGGATTAATGCTTATTTAACGAATGAATGGGAGATGTAAGGAAGAGGAATAAATTATTATTTACTACTGAGGTGTCATTCAAGCATCTGACAACATCAAATGTATGAGCAAATTATTAATACTGCCATATTTAATATAGACTCAATAGATCAAAAAACGAATTGCTAACAAGCAAACAAAAAAATTATACTATGACTAAGTAGTACTGCTAGAATTTTTTAGAGGTACATACGAGAAATACATTTCGTACTCATTATGATTAGTGAACTCATACTTTTAATAATCTTTTGTGTTGCATGAGGAAAAAATATTAATTTTTTATGTTGCATGAGGAAAAAATATTAATGCTGCTGTCCAAAAACACACACACTAATCCCATTCTACAAGCAAAATTATTCATAGCTTAGTATTGATGACATTTAAAAAAAAATGTTCCCACTGAGATTAAAATTAGTTAAGGATTGTGATATCCTAGTCAACTAAGTAAATAGCTATGTATGAATTACCACTTCTCAAAAAAGCAAAAATAATTTAGTTTTTTTGATAACTCAGAATGACTGTAAATTACAACTAAAAGAAGTATACCTTATAAAGATCCTATGCAGTTGCTTCTTCTAAGCAAAAAGCAATCTTACCAATGCTTTTTTAAAAAATTCCTTCATATGAGAAATACCTATTTAGCTCTTTTGCCCATTTTTTCAGCACCACAAGCAGCCAATGAGCAAACCAGCCATCCCTATATGGGATCCGAACCCGTGGCCTTGGTGTTATCAGCACCGCACTCTACCGAGTGAGACACGGGCCGGCCTGTCTTTTGCCCATTTTTTCAGCACCACAAGCAGCCAATGAGCAAACCAGCCATCCCTATATGGGATCCGAACCCGTGGCCTTGGTGTTATCAGCACCGCACTCTACCGAGTGAGACACGGGCCGGCCTGTCTTTTGCCCATTTTTTAATTGGGTTGCTTGTTTTTTGGTTGTAAAGTTGTTTCAGTTCCTTGTATATTCTGGATATTAATCCTTTGTCAGATGTATATTTTGCAAATATTTTCTCCCACTCTGTTGGTTGTCTTTTAACTCTGTTAACTGTTTCTTTTGCTGTGCAGAAGCTTTTTAGTTTGATACAATCCCATTTGCTTATTTTTCCTCTGGTTGCCCATGCTTTTGGGGTCGTATTCATGAAGTCTGTGCCCAATCATACTTCTTGAAATGTTTTTCCTATGTTTTCTTCAAGAAGTTTTATTGTTTCAGGGTGTATATTTAATTCTTTAATCCATTTTGAGTTGATTTTACTAAATGGTGAGAGGTACGGGTCTAGTTTCATTCTCCTGCATATGGATATCCAGTTATCCCAGCACCATTTGCTGAAGAGGCAGTCTCTTCCCCAATGTATAGGCTTGGTGCCTTTGTCAAAGATCAGATGGTTGTAGGTGTGTGGGGAAGATATATGAATGCCCAACAGACACATGAAAAAATGCTCAACATCACTCAGCATTCAGGAAATGCAAATCAAAACCACACTGAGATACCATCTCACTCCAGTTAGGATGGCTAATATCCAAAAGACTGTGAATGATAAATGGTGGTGAGGTGGAAGAGAAAAAGGAACTCTCATACATTGTTCGTTGGACTGCAAAATGGTGCAGCCTCTATGGAAAATGGTATGGAGGTTCCTTGTGTCAGTAATGGGCCACAATAATCAACTACATTGTATATTGACAAAATAAAATAAAATAAAGTAAAATTAAATAAATAAATAAATAATTCCTTCATAGAAGTCAACTGTGAGGGAGAAAAAAATTTGGCTCAATTCCAGATAAATGAGCTTAATATAAAAATTAGGGAAGAAAAACCCAGATCCAAAGAATTCTTGCCATCCAAAGGCACAGAAAGTGTCAATATTTAAACAATATAGTAGGAAAAGTCATTTCTTAGTTTTTTTGAACATGAAAGATCACATTTGATTTCATAAAGCAGTACATATTTTTTACTTTACAAAAAAATTTAATTACAGATTTTTCCAAAATTTAATTTGATATCTCTTGAATTAATCTGACATTCCCTATAGCAGTTGATTACATACCTGAGAAATACTTGTAGAAGAAACAAATGGTAGTAGTGTAAATATACTATCTATTGATTGGTTTTTAGATGCATGGACCATGACTGCAATAAAACACTATAGCCATAGCTCAATGTTTTATATATTAAATCTAGTTTTAAATATTTGTTTTGAACTTGGTTAGATTTCTCTAAATTTAATTTTCCATGAAACAAAAACATTTCTAAAGCCAAATATTCTGATAAAGAGTTCACAAAGTAAACCTTAGAGTGTCAAATAAATACACTCAATTTAACAAAAAATATGAACTCTGATGATTATATTGCTTAATTACTGACTGCCCTTCCTTCTCTCCATCCCTTTGGCCTACCCAAGTAAAAGTCAATGCCAATATAGGTGACAGTCCTCTTCAGCTCTTATACTTAATAATGTACAACATACTACTATCGAAGAACAGAACTACAACCTGCCCTAACAACTATAGGTGTCATTGATGGTTTCTCTCATTAATAATACTGATGAACCACTCTTATTCCTCTATGTGCGTCCCAATGACGTTTCAAACAAGTTCTCTTCTAACTCCAGAGCAGTACTATCAACTGCCTTCTGGCCAGTTCTATTTAGATATACTCCTAGTTCCTCAATTTTGCATATTCAAAACTTCTCTGTCTCACAGTGAATGGCATTACCTTCCATCTAAATCCCCAAGTCATAAATTCAAGTGTATAAACTTGAAGTCCTCCTTTCTCTTTCTCTAATTTCCACCATCACATTAATCATCAAGTCCCCTCATTCAACTTCTTTAAAATCTCTCAAATTTGCCCCACTGGTCACTGTTTTAATATAAGCCACCACTTCCTCTCCCAAGATAGCTGCAACCATCTTTTAAAGGATCTCTATTGCCAAATATAACCCCTCAAAGCCATTCTCTGTACCATGGTCAAATATTTCTGTAGGCTCCAACTCTGATCATGTCCTAGCCCCCAATTCCAACCAAGATAAGACCCAAACTTAACTGCAAATAACACCCTTCCTGACTTGATCTTTTCCTCTCTCTTTAGTCTTAAATGTCTTGTCACTTTGTACCCCGGCCATAATATTGAGTTTTCTTACCATACTCTACCCCCACTGCCAGGCCTTTGATTACTTTTCTTCCATATTCCCCTCATACCACATCCTACCCTACCTGTCCTATTTGCCTGCTGTCTAGCCTCTCTTTCTTGGAAAACACATCCTTGATCCTCCTCTGCTACCCCCATTCCTGGAAAGTAAGTTAGGTGTTTCTCCTTTGTGTTACCATGGCCTCCCATAGTTATCTACTTCTGACATTCTACAGTAATTTTTTTCCTTTGTTTATTTCTCTATCCTGTTCTTGAAGAACAAGGTTTCCTGGTCATTACATCACTGCTTTCTATAGTAAGTGGCACATAAGCCCCCAACAGAAATTGGTAAACGAATGACTAAAAAAATTTAAATTACCTTAAGCAACTCCACCACAGTTTCTGCAAATCCAACCACATACATGGCCACTGCAACAGCATTGGCAAAAGCGAAGATCAGGCCAATTGCACCACCAAATTCTGGCCCTAGACTTCTAGATATTAAATAATATGCTCCTCCTAAAGAAAAAAAAAGAATAAAAGTACTAAAGTTATGATTAAAATGCCAAACAATACTTTTTTTTTTTTTTTCAAAAGATGACCAGTAAGGGGATCTTAACCCTTGACTTGGTGTTGTCAGCACCACACTCACCCAGTGAGCAAACCGACCATCCCTATATGGGATCCAAACCCGTGGCCTTGGTGTTATCAGCACCGCACTCTCCCGAGTGAGCCACGGGCCGGCCCCCAAACAATACTTTTAATTACACAAAAGAGTTCAAAAAGCAGATGCCTCCAGTAAGCACAGCAATTAAATTAATAGACAAGTAGGTGAGTACATTTTCAGGAAGAAACACCCAAAAAGAATTCTTCACAATCCACTTCATTAACAGTTCTCAAAATACAGAGAAGTTTCCCCATATCAAATATAAAGTCATCCTATTAAAATCCTCACTTTCTCTTTTAAAGCTTAGATTAACACGGCCAATAGCCTATTCCTCATATTCATAGATACCAAGATCATTTCCCAATGATTTTCCAAGTAATATATGTAATTTTAATGTAACTTTTAAGATCACAGTTTACATGATTTTAGTGATTTAAATTATTACAGCAATTTGTTGGTAATGTGAATGGTAAGGCAAAAAAAAAAAAAAGTCTCACAACAAAACTGCAAAGAACAGCATACACTAGCATCCCAAGAAGATATAGTTTGTATTTTAGTAAATCAGTCTAAATGGCAGAGTAAACAAAGATATTAAATGAGCTATCACGAAGCAAGTAATTTTCTAACTTAAAAACAAAAAAATCAGTATTATGATTTGGAGTCAATCTAATGCTTACCTGATGTCTCTAAGAGCTCTTCTAGAATTCTAATTTAAAAATAGCCTCTAGACTATAACCAAAACTTAGTTTAAATAATACTAAAATTACATAGTTACATACATTTTTCTAGATACTGATAAAATACTTAATTCTTAAGATCATACAGTGAAATGTTACTAAACAGGTGAACATTTGTTTCTACTGTTCTCCCAGTATAAAAAAGATAAATGCAACAAAAAAAAATTCTAGTTTAATAAAGTGCTAAACACGCAAGCTTCATTTTGGAAATACCTTAACATGTTTTGTAGTCGACTTCTATCATTTCTCTCAAATATTCTACACTTTAAACCCATCCACCCAAAACTTCCTTAGTTACCCACTTTGCCTGTTAATTTTCACTATCTTGGAAATTCTACAGAAAAAAATGCAATATAACCATTTAACAAAAAAACTTATAATTTCTTTTATAAGATGAAAATGACAAAGTTAAAGTTTCCCTAGAATTATTTTTGAACACTGAAAATTCCAATGGACTTATATATATATAAGAATATATAGATGCTTATTTATACATATATATATCAAGTCCATATATATATGATGACAATTTTGTAAGTCAAAGATCTTAAAATAAGTTCTGAAGGGATTAAATCACATTGTAATTAATCATAAGGAAAATCCCTAGAATACTATAATTATCACAGGATATATTTGTCATCTGTTTTCAAAATTAAAAAATTATTTCATTTACTCCCTAGACCAAAAATGATTAGGACCAATATTGTTTATTCTGATTGTAACAAATGAGAAAAGTCTCAAAGAAAGGTTAATTAAAATTGGTCAACCACTCATGTATTTTAACAGTTGACAATATGAACTTTACAAAGAGAAGTAATACCAATAGGACCTATAAAAACAAGGAATTCATTTATGTGCTTTAAAGTTTTGATTTACGAAGTACCAATTCTGACATTTCAGAATTATTTTTAAATCTTCCACAAACTTCGATACCTAAAACTTAAACTCAGTTTTGTTACTTTCTAAAAGGATTTATATTTCATTTTCAATAAAATAATAAGTGACATATGGATAATAAAGAATATAAAATTCTGATCTTCTCCTACTTTCACTCCTGATGAAAAGCAACCCTGCCCTATTGCTTCCTACTTCCATTCCTTCTTCCAGCAGTTTTCTTTCTCTCTCTTTTTAACACCAAAATGAACAATATTAAAGATCTACTACTCTGAAAGAATGTGGTATTTTTACTATTCAGCAGAGAATACGTATATATATTAAATTAAAATTTTTATTTTGTTAAACATTACATATTTTTGTTCAAACTTACACATTTTACCTCATTCTAGCAAAGTACTATTATCATTATCATCCCATTTTACAAACAAAAAAAATAAGGCATAGAGAGGTTAAATAACTTAGCCAACGTCATGAGAGTAGTAAGTGAAAAACTGTACTTAAACTCCAGTCTCTCTGACTTAACACTGCTTACCCAGTACAAATTGTATGACAAAGTCTTTAAAATCAGCCTCTCTGTTATCTATCATACTCTTCAGCATTTTCATTAAGAAGTATGCTCAATTAAAGGCATCAATAGAAGAAACTAATTTACTTTCTTTCCAAACCATCTATTCTTCAAGTAAACACATAAGTCAATATGGGGAGGAAAAAAAACTTCACTGAGTCTCATAATTGGTCCATAAACTACCCTGACTACTGAGTGTAGAGAATGTAAATGAGTCAGATGCCAGAGGTACTATGTAGTGACAATACGATACTGGGTTCTATTATTACCACATACTGATTTGAGGATATATGTCCCTGTAGCTCTTACTAAATCTCAAATCAATAACCAAAACCATGACTAGGTTAATGGAGAGCCAAAGATTAGAAACTGATTATTATTCAAAAAATGTTAACAAATTTCAAAGATGTGAAAGGATACAGTAAATATTACTAACCACAACAGAATTATATTAGATATATGAAAGATCCCTAAATATCTTACATCCATATCTCTAAATATATAGCACACTTTTAAATAATCCACTGGTTAAAGAATAAATCACAAGGGAAATTAGAAAGTATGCTGAACTGAATTGACAATGAAAATACAACACATCAAAATTAGTGGAATATACCTAAAGCAGAAATTACAGGGACATTTACAGTTTTAAGTGCTTATATTAAAAACAGAAGATATAAAATGAATGATCTAAGATTTTACCTCAAGAAGGTAAAAAAAAAAAAAAAAAAAAAAAAAAAAAAAAAAAAGAATAAAAAAAAGTCTTAACTAGAAAAACGGATAAAGAGTAGAAGCCACTTATACAGAAAACAAAGAAGAAAAATCAATAGTCTGGCTTTATTCTTTATTCTGATCTAGAACAAAAAAGAAAAACAAGGACAAATTACATGAATTGAGAATGAAAGCAGGAACATATCACTATAAATCCAATAGTTATTACAAGATTAAGAAGGTAATATATTAAATGACTATTGCAATAATTTTGCAACTTAGATAAAATGGATAAATTTCTTGAAAAACAAAATGTGGCAGAAGTGTTAACAAGAACAGGAAACTGAAATAATCCTATAGTTTTCAAAGAAATTAAATTTGTAATAAAAAACCTCCTCCCACACACAGAAAAACTACAGGCCTAGATAGCTTCACTGGTATTGAAGGAATAAGATCAATTCTATACGAACTTTTTCAGAAAAAGGAGAAAAAGGGAATGCTGACCCTTATGAGATGAGCATAATCCTGAAGCCAAAACCTGACAAGTTTATTACAAGAAAAGAAAATTTCAGACCAATATTCCTTACGATCACAGACTCAAAAAACCTTAACAAAACATTAGCAAGTAAAATTCAGTAGAAAGGATATCTCTGACCAAGTGGGGTTTATCCCACAAATGCTTGGTTGTTTTAGATGGATGTTTATTCTCACTTCTAGTCACCATCGTACTGGAGGACTTAGCTAGTCCAAGAGGCAAGAAAAAGGAAAAAGTCCTTGAGACTTGAAAGAAAAAGTAAAAACTGCCTCTACTTACAGATGACACGATTATGTTTATCAAAGTCACAGAATACAAAGGCCAAGATTCAAAAGCCTATATCATACAAGCAACAAAAAAAATGGGAAGATGAAATTTACAAATACCATTTACAACACGGAAAACATAAAATACTTAGGAGTAAGTTTAACAAAAGATACCCAACGTTTCTACACTGGAAACAATAATACAGTGCTAAGAGAAACAAAAAGATGTTCTAATGAAATAGAGAAATAAATCACTGAAAAATTCAATATTGTTAACATAACCATTCTTCCCAAACTGATTGTTAGATGAGAATCCCAAAGCCCCACAAAGGTTTTTCTGGTTTGCCGTTTTTCCTCCCCAGCAGAAACTGACATAGCTAATTCAAAAATTTATATGAAAATGAAAAGTACTTAGAAAAAGAAAACAATTATGTAAAAGAACAAAGTTGGAAGATTTAGGACTTACCATAAGCAATCGAGACAGGGCAGTACTGGCATTGGATAAACAGATCAATAGAATAGCACTCATTACAAACAATATACAGAAAATTGATTTCTCAACAATGGCATCAAAAATTCTTCAACAGGGAAGAGATAGTTGTTTCAAAAAACGTGGTTGGAACAAGCAGATATTTGTACAGGAGGGGTTAGGGGTGGGCGGAGAGGCCTGAGAGGGGAAAGAGAAGAACCACATCCTCTGTCTCACATTATACACAAATATTTGAGACTGTTCATAGATAAAAATCTAAGAAATAAAACTGTAAAGCTTCTAGAAGAAAACACAGAATACCTTCATGACCTTGGAAAAGGCAAAGATTTTAAGACTGAACAACAGAAGCACTAACATAAAAGAAACATAAGAAACTGGACTTCATCAAAATGGTAAGCTTCTGCTCTTCAAATGACATGATTAAGAAAAGGATAAAAATGATAAGGCAAGGCACAAACTGGGGAAAAAATACAGATAATACATATGTCAAACATATGACTCATATTTGTAATATATAAAAAACTCCTACAAATCAGTAATAGACAACCCAATTTAAAAATTGGCAAAATATTTGAATATTTAACAAAAGACGACAGACAAGTGGCTAATAAACACATAAAAAGATGCTTGCTATCATTAAACCATCAGGCAAATGCAGTAAGACATCATTAAACATCCACAAGTTAGCTATAAATGAAAAGATATAACAAGAGTTGGCAAGAATATGGAAAAACTGAAAACCTCATATACTGCTGAACCTCATATACTGCTGAGAGGAATTTAAAATGTACAACCATTCTGAAAAGCCATTTGGCAATTTCTTATAAAGTGAAATATATCCCTACCCCATGAATCAACAAGTTCATTCCTAGATATTTTCCTAAAATGAATAAAAACATACATCCACAAAAACTTGTACAAGAATGTTCATGTCATCTTACTCATAGCAGCCCCCTACTAAAAATAACCCAAATGCCAATCAATAGGTAGGTACTAAAGAAACAACCTGCTTATTGTTGTTACAAGTTATATAGTCATAAAATAGAATACTACACAGTAATAAAAATGAACAAACTACTAACATATGGAACATCATGGATGAATTCAAAAACATTATATTGAGTGAATGAGGCAAGACTCAAGAGTACCTTCTGTATAATTCCAGCCTGGGCTAGAGGTGAGGAATTGATGCAAAAGAATGCAAAGGAACTTTCCGGTGTGATGGAAATATTCTGTAGTTTGATCGGAGTAGCTATGCTTATCAAAACTCATAGAACTGTAAACTTAAAATCTGTGCATTTTACTACATGTGACTTTTACTTCAGTAATGTTGATTTAATAAGCTATAAATTTATCATCGAGCATTTTAAAAAATTATACCCTAGTCAAAATGAGACAGCAAAAAATATTCATGTGTTGGACTTCAAGAGAAGATTAAACAGGCCTTAGCTTTCTTTCTTTTTTTTTTTTCCTTTTTGTCTTTTTTCGTGACCGGCAACAGATCGCAACCCTCAGTGTCGCACCCGTACCGGACCGGGACCGGCAACGGGATCGCAACCCTCGGTGTTGCGCCCGCACCTCGCTCAGCCAGTGAGCGACCGGTCTGTATGTGGGATCCGAACCCTCGGCGGGAGCACCGCCCCGCTCTCAAGCGGCGCACTGTAGCAGTGCGCCACCGGGCCGGCCCGGCCTTAGCTTTCTTAGTCAAGTTCATCAGCTTACTGCTTATAAAAGAAGCAGTCAAAAGAAGTTTGCAGATATATTTAATATACAGTCCAGCTTTAAAAGTAAGTTTTGTAAAAAGCCAATTAAATCTATCTCTATGTCTCTAGAAAAACAAAAAAACCCAACCCCCGTTCAGGATCAGCATATAACATCTGCAAAATAAAACAGATGCAGTTGTGACTCAAATTCCTCATCACCACCTACCACCCTTTCCATTCTCTTCTACTTATGTGTATAGTCTCATAAAATACTAGTACCAGAAGGGATCTCAGAGCTCAAAGGCCAAACTCCTCATTTTACACATAGTAAGCTGGGATTCAGAAAGGCCATAACTTGAAGTAATTAGGTGAGTAGTAAAGATGTGAAAAGACTCAAGTGATCTGTGCTTTTCCCTGGGGGTAGAAGGGCTTGGGTTTTTAGGTCTTTAATGTTTAACCTATTCTGAAAGTTAATTTTTCACAATATACATTCTTTACTTTTATAATCAGAAAAAATAAAAAGAATAGTGGGAGCTTAATGACCCACCAAAGAAAAATGCAAAATTTATAGCCTTTATTTCCTTTGGTGGAAATGATCAATATACATAAGACTCATCTATGTATTATGATATCTACAGAAATTTTGTAAGAAAACGTTCGTGTATTAAGGTAGTAATCAAAGGGTGAAGATAACAAAAATGTAACTTATGAGAAAGAAAACTATTTAGAAATTCTGTTCAGATGTGTTATGATTAGCAAATACACCCAAGATCCTTTGTCAGAGTAGCAAACCACCTACTTTACTCTCACTAAACGATTTATCCAAAGCCACCTTGTACACAAGTGTGAGAAACAATTCTGCAAATGCAAGAGGTTACAAGGTATCTACATTGGCCTGATGTTCATATTGGTTATTGTTTTGGGAAATTAATTCCAATACCCTCATTTACAAATACACAATAAGGAGTTTATTTGCCTGTTAATGTTTGACAAATTTCCTCTACTTTCTGTTGCCATTATTAAGTCAAATAGGAAAAGGAGGAGTGACAAAAATGACATCTTTGGACGAGAATCTGGTGCTATTTTATGATTGTGACTGATCGTCAGAATAATTCAATTAAACTTCAAGATACAAGAACAAAAACATAAAGCCCTAATTGTGCAGTAGACAATTTTGGAATCAAATTATTTTTAATCATTTAACACTGGTAAAATTGAAAGGTCACTAATGAGTGAAAGAGAAAACCCATGTCGAAAATTAACAACTACTTGCCAGATTCATATCTGAGCTAATTATGGTTTACAAGTGTTTTACTAAACTGAAAACAATACCATAAGTCTAATAAAACCTCATAATACGACTACAGAACTGCCTTTTACAGCTTCTTCATATATTTCATTGATTTGAAAAGTTCCAATTTCAAAAAAATTAACTGTAAAAGGAAAGAACTATTATGGAGCTGAATTCTAACTCAGAACTCATTGCTTGCGAGGAAACAAAAAGTTTGACAATCAATAATAGTTTGATTTTACCAATACAGAAAGCACTTTCTGTCATAACATATGCAAAATGTTAGTTTTTCCTCACTTCCAGTGTTTTTGACTTTATATACAAAAGTGAGGTCTTCAATAACTTCAGAGAAAAGAAAAAGATGAAGAAGTAGAGGTAATTCTGACTTACGGAGGCATTTTAAAAAGATTCACCATAAAAATCTGCATAAAATTTCATTTTGTTGGAAAAAACGGGTAAAATTGCTCCATTTTTGCTTTCATTATCCATACGAATGATAAATGTGGCCAACAGCAATGCTGCATTAAATAAGGTAATTTACGTCAAAATCACAGGTCTCAAAAAACAGCTATGACTATCTGAATGTAAGCTCCAAGAAAATAGGATCATGTCTGACTTTCATTGTTACAAACCTAGTGTCTGTCACAAAATACTCAACAATTATCTGCTAACTGACCAAAAAACAATATAAAACTTCACCTTAGTCATGGAATAGACACATTTATACTGATTTTAATAACTACCTGTCTGAAATTTGATGTAGCCTAGGTTTTTATTTAAAAGAGTACTGACCTCTGATTTTAACCAAGTCTGTTTAATGCCCCGAAATAAAAAGTGGTTGAGCAATTTTTCCATCCTATTGCTCAGTTTGTACAATATAATGTGATTCAAAAACCAGAAATGACACTGTCTTCATCTTGTAAAAGACTGCCTGTGGTTGTCCTCTATTCTATGAGTCTGTATTCACAAATTAATTGAAGATGGGAGAACTCTGATCTGTGAAACCTAAGAAATGCAGATCTGAGCGAAGGTGGCTGTTAGCCAGCACCATCTAAGTTGCAAAACCTGTTACACATGACCCATGTAAATTCTGTAAAATCCAAGCTCTCAAGAACACAGACAGTGTGCAGAACAGGAAAGACCTCTGGGCTTCCAGCAGGCTGCAAGACTCTGAAGAGTATGAGTGTGTATTTCAGGCAGGGACTATGCCAGAGATTAAGGCAAACTGCATTAGTTACTTGGCACTGCTATTCTTACCCTGTAGGAGGCAGAGAACTGAGGGGATGATTCTCTAACCTGCTGAACAGGAGCTTTAAAATAGCAGCCAAAATTCATTAGTAAAATCTAATAAAGCCTGATATTAAGCATCTTTTATTTTCTAAATTTTGACTTTTTTTCCCCCAGAACCCCTGAATGTTTCCATATTATTTTTGTCCTACACTTCATAATTGGATATTATACTTTTTATTTATTTAGTTTTTTACAAGCTGGCAGTTAATTCATATTAAAGGAACAACTTCTACAACTTTTCTAGATTATCTGTTTAATCTCTAAAAGGAACTATTAAAGCCAATGTTAAAATTAATTAATAATATTAAATTTCTATGGCAAAAACTGGGCTGGTCATCTATTTCAGGATAAAATGCATGAGTCTACTGATACCTTCAACTTAGGATCATGAATACAGGTTGCAATGGGAGCTCACTTTTATATCTGTATCTACTTTCTCCCATGTGAAAAATACTGTTTTTCATAACACCAAAATAAACCTTGTTAGGGGTTTCCAAGTCCATAAGCCAGATACAGAGGAGCTTAAAATCACTAAAAGAAATCTCCAAGAAACATAATTGTAGACAATATGGCTCATTTATATTCTGTAAAGATCAGCCAGGTGTCTGAAGTCACCAACTCACAAGTGAAAAATGAATGCCTCCTACTGGTATTTGGTCATTTCTTTAAATGAATGACTTTCTCGTTTACCTTCCACAGGTTTCTAATTTCAGCAAACATATTTGCTTTCTCAATTGTATAAAAACCTGGTAACAGAAGAATTGCAAATTGCATAATCCAATGTTTTTCTTCCTATAGGTTTTTCCTTTGTGAATTGACTATCATTTTTAGGGCACTCAAGCAAAATTGCAACATGTGGTAATTTGTTGGGACAGATCTTCATGGGTTCCACATTCTCATACTTTCCCTCGTATTCCAGGACAGCAGACTAAATGCAAAGTCTCTTAGATGTATTTGTGACATGTGTGCGTATGTTTTTGTGTATGAGGGGTCTTCAAAAAGTTCACAGAAAGATTCACATTATTTTTAAATTCATTTTTCCGTGAACTTTTTGAAGTACTCAAGTGTGTGTATGTAAACTATCTCTAGTACTGAAAAATGAAATGGCTTTCTGGTCACAGTCCAGGAAAACCTGTTTGAAGTTCTGATTCAAACAGAGAACAGTCTGGGGTTTGTGTTGCCAGTGACTTTATGCCTTATTCCTTGTAAGAGTCACAATCTGAATTCTAAGGTTTGAGGATAAGGAGAAATTCTTTGATGATTTGCTGATCACCTGTAAATACATAACACCCTAACCCATTTCTCCTACTTCCTTCCATTCTCCAATAGTGGCAGAGAGAAATGAAGCAGAGGGCACCTAGTAAACAAGAAGCCAAAAAGAATCTCTCAGTGTTTTCTGATTAACTCTATTGGACATATCCACATCTTATACTCCAATGTAGTTCAATCCAGACTAATATACACATGAAAAACTTCAGTCAACAATGATACATCCTCAGCATAGTCAATTTTATTGATACAAGATATCAGATTCCCAGGAACATAACAATCTGGATCCTCTGGTATCTAATATGAAGAAATTTGAAGACAGTGAAAAATGAAAAGCTCAATCTGGTTTTCTCTCTCACTCTCTCCAAATATGTGATGTAGATAAAGTAGAAATTATGTTTGTAATGTTAAATAGGGATATTCAAAATAGATGAGGCCAATGGAACTCGTTGATTCTTTTCTTAGTTGATTTGTTATGGTGACTTTATAGGTACTGGCAGCCACTTTCTCTCCTTTCTCCAGGGATGTCTCTTCCCTCCAACTGAATGACTTTTGGTTTGGAAAATGGAATTCTTTTCTTCTTCTTCTCAGGGGACCCAAGGCCATTCTCCTGATCTCCTGGGTGTTCTCTCTGGGCAAGGTAAAAATCTCACCAGGCAGATCTTGTGGACTCCAATGAAAGATGCCTCGAGGTGCCCACAGAAGAGAGCTAGACTTGAAGGTATGGATTTGGCATGCCAGATGTAACTAACACAAGCTGTTAGATCATAGGGAAGGTACTGTGCCTCAGTTTCCCTCAATAGGGAAGAAAATGAGATTATACCTATACAATGTTGACCAAATGCCAAGATGTGTGTTACTGATCAAAGGGCTGAAGCCTGGGAGGAGGCAAAAAGGTGAAGCCTAGTGGAGAAGAGACCCAGGTAAAAACTTCATTTTTGTTAGCAGATGCACTAAACATCTTACATAATTTAAATCATATATATATGTGTATGGGCCAATATAAAATTTTACATTCAAATATACTGGTTTGCAAGTACTTAGTAGCAACTTTCTTGTCTATATAGACCTAATATGTTGCTTCTATTAAGGTAAAACATAATTAGAAATAAGGCTTAAATCTCAATTTATTTAGTAACAGTAATCTGATGATGATGATATGAAAAAACTGAAATTTACCTCCTCTTACAAATCCATTGGTAGCTATTGCTGAAGTAGACAATCCTGTGATAGTTGTCACAACAGTAGCCATCACTATAACAAGGACTGACAGACCTTTAGGGAGAAAGAAAAGAAACTGAGAATATTTATACTCTTAACTGCCATTATCTAGAACTAGTTAGTCTGAGTATACTGAAATTACATTATAAGATATATATTACCTAATTTTGATCCCATTTTAGAAAAATCAAATCAGAATTATGAAAAAGCAACATTAAAATAACAATCTGATATAAAGGAAAACAGCTCAGAATGATTCCAATTGCTTGAGTTTCATGAGGATGAGAACTCAGACACGCACACAGCTGTTTTGCTTATTCACTATTCTCAAATCAAGCAGTATGTAACTTCACTTACCTATTCCAGCTTGACCCACAATCCAGGACAATCTAATAAAGAGCATCACTCCCCAAATGTTTAACATACAACGTACCTAGGAGGGGAAAAAAAAAAAAAGAGTCCAAGTCACAGATGAAGAAAAGTAACCAAACACAGTACAGTCGTAAACACTAAATTAGTCAAAAGTAGGACACCATACCTTTGAAACCACAGAAGATATATAGTTTTTAAGTCTAACTCCTACCCTATCCTTCTCTTCAAGTTTTTAAAAAGAGCTTAGGAGCTTACATTCGAGCTAACATTATGTATAATGTAATACGTAAATGTGTGTGTGTATGTGTGTGTAAGTGTCCAAATAAATGTGTTCATCACAATTATCTGAAGCAGCAGGAGCAACAGAATAAGAAAGATCCAAGAAATATTTTAAGACCTCAATCCTTAAAATAGTTCATATTCCCCTTTATCTATACAAGTAAGTTTAATTTATTCTTTTATAACACCATCATTTCATATGATTTCTTCAGCAGATTTAAGTATTACATAATATTTGTCAACACAAAATGCCAATTGTTGACAAATTTTTTTTTTTTTTTTTTTGTCTTTTTTCGTGGCCGGCAATGGATCACAACCCTCAGTGTCGCGCCCGTACCGGACCGGGACCGGCAACGGGATCGCAACCCTCGGCGCTGCCCCCGCACCTCGCTCAGCCAGTGAGCGGGAACCGGTCTGTATGTGGGATCCGAACCCTCGGCGGGAGCGCCACCGCGCTTCCCAAGCGGCGCACTACAGCAGTGCGCCACCGGGCTGGCCCCTGACAAAATTTTTTAAAAACTTAAATTTGTGAAAGTTTACCCAATTTATTTTTACTTTTATTATACTCATACATAGAACACAGTCTTCTAAAATACTAAAGTCTACAAATATCAGGTAAACAATACTACTAGACCATCACACTCTTCATTAGGCAATAAAATTACTACTAGAACTGAGGTTTTTTTTCCCTCTTCTTCTCCTCCCCTAAATTCCAATACAACGCCTATTAATGTTTCCAAAATTCCCATAAGAAGTCAATCTAGCCTGTCAACTTTAGTCAGATCTTTAGTGCATTACTGCCTATTCAAACAGAAAAACAGAAGTAAATCTGAAACTTAATCACCTAAGGCTGCTTACTAAAGTGAACTCAACACTTAAGAAAAGGATTTCTCCTTTATTCTGTTGCCTGTTCACTTCTATATACCTCTCCTCAAAAGATAACGGGGGTAGCAGGAAAGGAAGCACATATTTCAGCTCTACTCCCTGCTCAGCTTTCTTGATTCTGATGCTCCCATCAAACTGAGAGCTTCATACTTAATTTCTGAAAAGTGACAATATGTGAGATTCACAAGAGGTAATGAAATATAATTCATAGGTATTCAAGGATAAGTTGGTTAAATTAATAAATATATCATATCTCCTTCACTGAACTTAATATCCAAAAGGAAAGGAGGTATACATTATTTTGTCTTCCACAGTTCTCAGGTAAGAGAACTGATGAGAATACTAGGAAGATTTTATAATCAACAGAAATGCTGTAACTGTAAAATTGAGTCTAAATATACATACCAATACACCCTTGATCCAGCCAAACTTCACAACTCCTTTACTTTCCACAGTGTATGTGACCACAGCGTCTCTGGTTGGAGTACTTTCTTCCCCATTTGCAAAGCCATCTTCAAAAGGTTCCTGGTTATAAAAAGAAACATGAATTATACTTAAGAATTATTTAAAATTTAAAAATTAACTGATAAAAAAATAACTAAATATACTTAACCATATTCAGGAGGACATATTACAAATTACCAAGAGTTTTTGAATATTTTACCTGAGAAAAATGTAAAGCAATAAAGTAAAAGGAAACCTTAATTACTGGTATTTCTTAAAAGTTAAATAATAATTCCAAATTTTAATTACACATTGGTGGTAAACACAATCAACACTATCTTCTAAGTATAACCTAACTAGGTCAATCAATTCAGACCTTGTCTTCCCAGCCACAAATTCACATTGCCCAGTTGTCTGGAGAACACAATCAACACTATCTTCTAAGTATAGCCTAACTAGGTCAATCAATTCAGACCTTGTCTTCCCAGCCACAAATTCACATTGCCCAGTTGCCACCCTTCCCACATGTGAAATGTCAGTGTTAACAATTTAAAACTCCTCTTAATCACCAATGAATAGTTTTCTCTTTATAGTCCGCAACAGCAAGACTTCCATGGATCCCAACATGTGTTCATAACTCTTCCATTTACTCACTCCTTACCTGCATTCAGTCACTCAGTGCTCTTCCTGCTTTCCTTTGTAATTTTTCTCAGATTCAGACATGAACTGGTTGACACAATGCATTTCATAACTACTATTTTCTTCATAGGTTAAGTTTCATGTCTGATTCTATCATTCTTAGCTTTCTGTTCTCTACCTTCTCTCTTTCTCTCTCAGTGGTTCTCAATTTTTATTCTGTCCCAATACACCCAAAGCATATAACACATTTCCAAACCAGTAACAGAGCATTAAATAGATCGTGAAGGCGGGAGAGACATGGCTTGGGAGATAGAAGATGTTCCAGATCTAGATTCATGTCCCTAACACGATCCCCATGGTTCTCTACCCATATCTCAAAAGCAAGGAACAAAACACAGTTTTATTTTGAACACTTTTCTTTAAATACTGAAGAGCCAACTAAATTAATTTTTTAAAAACTGTTTGCACTCCTTTCAGTGAATTCAAATTCAATTTTTTTTTTAATCAGAAATGAACTGTAGGTAAGTTCTCTGCTACCACAGAGTAAAATCTACATAATAATCCAAACTTCCCTTTTTGCCTTGACCAACGTCTATTAGCCATGTAGACTCTTTCAATTCCATTTAATGCAATATTGCTATATGCTTTTTTAAAGTGCTTGCAACCTAGATCATCTCTTGGATTCTGTATTTATATAGCTTAACTACTCCTAATTCTTTGATTTTGAAGCTAGAAGAAACATTATAAGCCAAATGCAATAATTTCAGTATATTTGAAAATTATTTTACCTAGGCTTTCTAATGATGAAAGAAAAATAATCAAATTTTAAATTAATCCTCATGTTTTTATTAACAAACATATAAATAACCAGTTATGTGAAATACATGGAAAATGAATCATTCTAAGATCAGTAAGAATTTAAATATGAACCTTAATGTTAAACACTTATGATTTTTCACAACTTTTTAAAAACAGATTCTAAGAGATGTAAATTACAATAATTTCCCTTAAAACAAAGTTTCATCTACCAATGATTATTGTACTGTACTATAAGAGGGATGCTCTCAGGCTTATGGTATATAGGACAATCCCCCCCACCAAATTTAAAATTAACTCAATCTGCTATACATTTTTAACAGCTTTATTGAGAAATAATTCACGCACCTCACAATTCACCCATTTAAAGTGCACAATTCCATGATTTTTAGTATATCCACAAAGTTGTACAACTATCACCACAATCAATGTTACAACGTTTTTATCACCCCAGAAAAGAAACTGCTCATTAGTTACTCCCCATTTCCCTCTTCCTTCAGCCCCTGGCAACCACAATCAGCTGTCTCTACGGATTTGCCTATTCTGACCTTTCATATAAATGGAATCATACAATCTAGGCTTTGTATGTGGCTTCCTTCACTTAGCATAATACTTTTTTTTTTCAAGGATGTTACAGCATATATCTGTACTTCACTCCTTTCTATTGCCAAATAACATTCCACTGTATAGATATACCAAATTTTCTTTTTTCATCAGCTGGACATTTATAATGACTCCACATTTTTGGCTATTACAAATAATGCTGCTATGAACATTTGTGTGTAAGTTTTTGTGTGGACATATGTTTTCATTTATCTTGGGTATAAACCTAGGAGTGCAACTGCTGGGTCATAATATATTTTTGAAGTGACTACTTCTGGTCATTTTTCTCAGCTTTTCCTTTGTATGAGACTTGTATGTACTGTCAGTCCTCATTTCAGTGAACTTGCCTACCTATTATTATCCCTCTCCTTGCTGATAGAACCTAGAAACCAGTAATCATTAACCTTGTTAGAGAAACCCACTTCCACTGTACTTCTACTATTGAATACATTCCAGACAGTAGAGAGTTAATAATGATCTCAAATAATAAAAGATGAGTCCTAACAGGAATTGATCACTCAACTGTTCAATTATTCAAAGAAAAGCTAGAATAAAAAAGTTAACAAAAAAGCCTATTAATTCAATTAACTTTGAAACACACAGAAGTTCCTTAGTTTTCACTCTTGGATCATAGTGCTCTTCAGTTATTTTATGAAAGAAGACTTTAAAATATTATGTAACCTCCGAGTACTACAAGAAAATATAGTGTCTATAATATATAAAAGACATCTCTCTTCCCATCTCTATTAATGAAAACTACTTATTAGGCTACTTTTTCCAAAGTTAAGTATTGATGTGGGTGTCTTTTTAGCAATGCAAAAGTATGCAGGCATCCTGAAACTTTTGCTGTGGGTGTTTATCAGAATTCCACCTTGAAGTTGAAGAACTAGCAGTAATTATGCTAGTTTCAGCCACACCATGAACAAGTATACTCAAAAAACATAGATTTTCCAGCATGCATAAAGTAGTACTTTAAAATAAAGATGGGTCCACACAAAATGAAAAATTTATCTTCCCCATCTTTTAGCAGTTCTATTTTAAAAAGTGTTTTAGTTTTTAATCTCTAAAATACAATTCAAAAGGTAAAATCAAATAGGTATTATTTAGAATTTAATTAATAGAATTAAATATAATGAAACTGTGCTCCTAATTGTATTAATTTCCTGAAATACCAGGAAACGAAAGCAAAATACACATCTTTTGTTTCTTTAGATACATTAGTTTCAGAGAAACAAGGAAATCGTCAGGAATGGCATTTCGTTCACAAAAAAAATTAAATTGTATAAAAACCTTATAAGCTACGAAAACTTCAAATACGCATTTATGAACTATAAATTATGCTGATATAAAGGCACATAAATAAAATCTTCAGTCTGTCATTTTCACAGAAATGATTGGTTTATGATTTTTACTGTGTAAAAATGAATAAAAATAATTTAAATTGTATAAAAACCTTATAAGCTACGGAAACTTCAAATACGCATTTATGAACTATAAATTATGCTGATATAAAGGCACATAAATAAAATCTTCAGTTTGTCATTTTCACAGAAATGATTGGTTTATGATTTTTACTGTGTAAAAATGAATAAAAATAATATAAATGATTTTATGGATAATCCCATACTGAGGTAGACCAAATTAATTTAGAATTATTCTAGGAGATAATCTTTCAAAAAGTAACATTATGACTCTTAGTTTACCAAGCAGGGATGCGGTTAAACTAAGTTCTGATGACAGAACTGGGAAGACAGGAAAAAATGGAAGACACAGATAGACAGACCCTTAGTACCTGGAAGGAATTCTTAAGAAAAGAAAGAGATGCTAGTAAATTATGTCAGCCTAAGAGGAAACGATTAGTTCAGATGAACATGTTGAATTTGAGGAGCTATGAGATAATGAGTTAATGAGTTCTAACAGGCAGTTAAAAAATTCATGACTGGAATTAGGAGAGGGGCCAGGGATAAAGAGCCAGTGGGTGAAGCTATGGAAACAGAATGAAAAGAGAAACTTACAGAGAGAAAACATGGGGAGCTTAACATTTTTTTGAGTATACAGAAAATATGAGAATGGAAGGGAATTCTGGTTTCCATGGTCATTATTTCTTTGCAGACAGTAGAGAAAAGAAGTATTTTTATACTGTGAATGATCTCTTCTCTCCCTTTTGTATTCAAATCTTCACCTCAACTTGACTATTCTTTCTCCTTTAACCATGGTTGACTTTTTAGTGTACCCTGTCTCCAGCCAAATTTGCTAAAAAGAATAGTACAGCCCATTCTTAAATGCAAGCCAACCTGACTTCATCCTATCACAACACCAAAATAGTTTTATTAAGACATCCAATAATTTCTGTGCTGCCAGTCTAATGTACATTTTTCGGTCTCTGTCTCCTTGGACTTCTGAAACAGGATTTGATACTGCTGACCACTCCCTCTTTCTTGAAATATTTCTTGAAACACCACACTCTCAGCTTCTTCTACCCAGCAAATAAATGGTTAAAATCTCTTCAACAGTTGGTCCTAGAACCATCTCCTTCTCTGATGCTCTATTTTCTTTCTATGTTTAGCTCACCAGACCCATAGTTTTAAACACCATCTATACGTGATTAAGTTGTAAGTGATAACTTAGGTCCAATTCCAGATCAGATCTCCCCTCTGAGCTTGAGCCCTGCATGTAAATATTGATTGCTAACACTTGGATGTTTCATTGTTTACTATTCTAACCCCTACAAAAGGAGAAAAAGAAACTGTCAGTGTGCTATATAAACAATGACTTTTCTATAAAATTAAAAAAAAAGAGAGAGAGAGAGTTTCTCTTTTTTGGATCTAGTTTTTAAATTCCTGAAGGTGTCAGTGAACACAACTGTCAACAAAGTATATTTGACCAGGAAGACAGCAAGATTAAACTACTTTATAATGCTTTAGGATATAAATATATTTTAGATTTATTTCTAGATGAACATGCCTTAGAAATTTACAAATATTTTTCAGTTTCCAATATCTAAAAATTAACTTGTCTTTTGACTTTTTTTATCTTTTATTTTTTTAAACAGATCAAAGGTCACATTTCAATTCTGTGAGACATAAAACACTACTTATAACACACTGACTTGGCTTGATGATTTTTTCAGTGAAAAAAATTCTTATAATATCCAGCTATTGTTTCTTCCCCAATACCAGAATATTCTTCAGTATTTTAGAGACAACCTATGATGAAACCAGATTTTTTTTAAAGATAATGAAAAAAAATCAAGTTTGAGAAAAAAATTTAATAAAAATTTTTTAAATATTACAATTAAAAAGCTTAACACTAATTTAACTAGCTCTGTAACTTAGAGGGCACGATTATCTTCTGTGTATATCTTTATCAGTGCCCCAACATGCAGACCAATGCATTTCATTTTTAAATGCTTTAAGTACGCATTAAAATGCCAGTTATTTTTCTTTTGTTTGAAATTCCAGTTACCATGTCCACAAAATCTTGATCCCAAGTTTACTAAGTAGCATAGATGGTTTTTATCTTATCACTGGACAAGGATGGTAATACCCAGGAAAGATGATCATGCAGCCAAAAGAATGACTTTCGATCATGTTTTTTTCCAGGGTAAGTTGAGAAAGGTGTTTACACTATGTGCAGAAAAATCAAGACTATTTAAAGAGCGCAACTTCTACTACTATAGTGGAAATACTAATAAAATATTTCTAGCAATGTTTATTACCTATCCATTTTTAGCACACATTTATTATTTTTATAGTTAAATTGCTAAAAACTTGATAAAAGTTATCTCTGCTCAGTGATTTCAGGCAGGGTGGGCAAAAACAATAAACTAACACATTTTTGTTTTTGTTTTTAATTTAGTAGGAGGGTGTTTGAGTTTTTGCTTTACTGCTATTTTAAAGAACAACTGAGTAAAACTGTACCAAAGTATCTCCTTACGTCTCTCTAGGCTGCAATACTGATATCCTTTGAAGGAAATTGTTCCAATCCCTAAACCGTATTTAATCCATAAAAAGATCCAAAGTGACTTATGTTCTTCTATTAGTTGAAGATTCTGCATTTGCAAAAGCAGTTTCTGCGCTTCAACTAAAATCACATCCTTTCACTCATTCATTAAACAAATATTTATTAACCAATTTTATCGAGCACCATGCTAGGCACTTTCCAGCCCTTTGGTACAGGCTAGAAATAAAAGGCAAATATACCATAAATCAGGGTATTTTCCACTATATAAAGCAATCTTTATAAATACTTAAGCCAGTTAAGGGAAGCCTGCATGCCTTTTCAATAATATTCCTCCTTCTCCTCTTTTCAAGTCACAGTCCCTCTTTGAGAATCAGTTTCCTCATCTGTAAAATGAAATAATCCCGGCCCACCAGTACCATCTGCTTAGGGGTCTTGAGGCACCCTAAATAAAGATCAACTTTTAGTAAACAGCCAACTAAAGCAGCTGAGGCTTCTAGCTCTTGACTATAAAGCTAACTGATACAACTTTATTATAATACAGCAATTTAAATTTAAGTGTCAATGCCATGTTTGAAATGTTGAGTGTGACTCACTTACAGTTATATATTACAAAAGAATCAGTGGGAAACTTATTCCTAGGTGGCCTGGCTTTTCAATGCCTGGCCACTCTTCAACAAGAACAAGGAAGTACCTCCAGCTGACTCTATCAGTTTCCCTGTGACTCCACATATACTCAGTGCCCAATCAATGCTGCCCCTGTTGCACCTGTTGAGAAGCTCTGATCCATCACAGTAGAGAAAGACCAAGGCAGTACCAGTGAGCACACCCCTTAACTCCTCTTGCAACTAGGGCTTCTCCTCCTTTATACCTCTATTGTGTCTCTGAACTATATACAGTACTGAATTTTGATCATGTTTTATGTATCAATTGCGAGTCTACACTTCTATGTAAAGGTCCATTTATTTAAAGAAACAAAATTTGCTTTTAGCATCACCTCTAGAACTAGGAATGGTTCAACAATACACTAACTTACAGAGTTAACATGAGGATCACATAAGGTATTTGTTTACAAAAAAACAAGGATGATTATTTATTGAAGATGAAGAAAGATGAAAAAAGGAAGAAAAGTTTGGATATGAGTTTTAGTTTTTCAATAAGAAAAAGTCATACATACAACACTAGCATCTAGCTGCTAATTGTTTTCCTGATTTCACAAAATATGTTTCAGACATTCACTTACCCTTGCCAATGAAGACTAAGGAACTATACTGAAGATACTTTCTAGCATTTTGATCTATGAAATAAAATTTCTAACCCAATCGCAATTGATGTATCTTTTAATATGGTAAATCAAACTTTTCCAAGCAATCAAAAGTGATGGGGAAAAAAAAAATCAAAAACAAAAACACGGAAAGAATGGAGAAAGGGGAGATACATAGCTATAAAGTTTTTATTCATTCAACAATTACTTATTCAGAAGATGGTGCTATGTACAGAGTAGTAGCTATGATAGAGAATACAGAAATTTTTAAAGATACAAACTGCTTACACTTATTCAGGTCACCCAGTTTCAAATTATTCTGGCAGTCCACATAATCTAAATGCTACAAATTTGGGTAACTACAAGCCACCCCAAAAGTCACAAGTCTAACATCAAGGGAAATCACACATAAATAAAACCAAAAAATAATACCTTCCAAGAGTTTAATTTTCAATTCTATTCCAAATTAACATCTGCACTAAATGAAAAACAAGATGAAAAAGCCTATTCAGTAGTGTAATGAGCTGCCCTCCTAGTTAAATACACTTTGTTTTCATCTGTTTCTGAGATATTCCTTTACTATTTCTTACATTTGTCAAGTGTTTGTGTAGTTATAACAGAGAAAGGGTAATTCCCCCCCCCCCCCCTGACTCTTAAAGAGTTTAGTTCTGGATAAGAATTGATTTGTGGGTTGGGAAATAACTTGGCTTTTCATATTTGGGGGTGGGGTGAACCCTGGCATAGAATCCAACCCAATTCAATTCCTCTTTATTGTGACATAAACCAGATTTTTATGCTAATACTGCAAGATACAAAATAGTTTTTCTACCTTCAAGAAACAAAAAGTTCTTATAAAATACAGTCATACATAAGGTAGGTGGTTACTCATTACCCACAGGATGTGAGACCCTAGTAATCTGGCTGGCTTACTTTAATACCAGCCACCATTTACTGAAAACCTACTTTGTATCAAGCACATCCCAAAATGCTTACATGTTCTAGTTCCCTGAATTGGCACCTCTTAGAGAAGTAGATATTATCCCTACTTAACAAATGAACAAAGAGCCTTTGAGAGGTTAACTTGCTCAAAATCATGAAGCTATTAATGTGGCAGAGCAGAGAATCTTTTAAATGGTAGAACTCCACACATTAGTGAGTCAAAGTAAATTATTTTAGGTATCCATTGTGGGCAAGGAGATAGGCAAATTACCTAACTCAGGAAACAGTCCTACTCAGACTTCTCAATTGCCTAGCTACTTTTGCTCTTCACCTTGCTTCATTTTCCCCTCACTCGGTTTCTAAATCTACAGAAGCTAAGGGCTTCTACCACGGTCCTCATAAAAAGGACAAAAGTTCTGTACTGGAAGGAACCAAAAGAGATTTTTTTTTTTAAATTAACTCTTTGTGCTTTGTAGAAATGTGCCCTAGGATATACAGTGTCTATGAAACTCTTTGCCTTATGTAATTGTTACAGACAGCTATTCCATACCATCTAAGGATGAAAAAGAATGCTATATAGTGTCCACACATAATCCATCTGGGAAGGCATATCAAATGTTTAAGTATGAAATTGTGTACTAGATAGAGTTGTATGTGTTATTTGACTTTGCTGTTGTGGTAGAGAGGACAGGTAAAACAGGCAATCATTCAGTTTTTATGTTATGTAGGATTTTCTTTTTCCAATTAAAAATCCTCATTAGCTGCTCAAGCTAGTATCCCCTTTTAATCAATGCCCCAGGTCATACCAGTTTCTTTCTTCTCATATATTTTCCCAGTGCAACCTCCAGACCCCTGTATATACATGCCTTTTTAGGAAGGCCCCAAAATAAAACTATCTGCATAAAATTCTTTGGATCTGTCAATGTTTTGTTACCACACATAGTAAGATTTGACATGATTAAACATAATTAGTTTCAGAAGTGAAGTTCCTGTATTTTTCTAATCATAGACTACTTTCCTGTTTCTACTAATTTTTTTGATGCTTTTTATATCCCCTCAAACTCCTATCATTTAAGTTAGAAAATTATTGAGAGTTCTACCTAAAATATTCAATTTCACATAATATTGCTTTATGCTGATATATTAGTTTTATGGCATTTTCTCCTGAAGGCCTTTTGGCTTGCTGTTCCCTCTGCCTGGAATATATTTTGAAGATGGCTGGCTCCTCTCATCCGTTAGGTTTTTAGCTTAAATGTAGCCTCCTTCCCAGATCACCTATAGTATAATTTTTATTATCAGTTTCTCTTCTATTTCCTTCATGGCACATATCACACTCTGTAATTACCTTATTTACTTGGATTTCTGTCTGTCATCTATGTACCCACCCACCTCTCCTTCAATGTGTGTTAAAATGGAAAGTCTGCAGCAGTACAGACCCTTCCTGTCATTTCTGTCAAAGATACAGTAAATTAATATTGGGTTTTTAGAAGCAATTTGTTTTCCAAATATGCCTTGAAATAGAAAAAAATGAAAAGTGTCTGCTCTCAAGTCAGATCTAGGTTCAAATCCCAGCTCTGCCACTTAATAGCTATGTGAATGTTGGCAAGTTATTTAATCCCTCTGGCCCTCAGTTTCCTCATCTGTGAAATGGGGACAATAGTACTTACTTGACATTATTTGAGAAGACGAAATGAAAAAAAAAAATTGTATAGCACACACAAAAAAAACTCTCATGCACTGCTGGTAGGAATATAAATTGGTAAATAATTTTGGGGAAAAATGTTGGGGCACTACTTTTTTCAACTTGAGAAGATGCATACCTTTTAACTCAGCAATTCTACTCCTAGGTATATATTTAGAGATAAAAAATACTTCTGTGAAGCAGGATACTTGCATAAAAATGTTCATATCAGCATTGTTTAAAACTGCCAAAAACTAGAAACAATCCAAATACTCATAAATGCAGAATAAAGTAATTGTAGTATATTCATACAATGAAAAATAAATAGTAACAGAAATGAATGAATTACCAATATACCCGGTATAAATGAATGTCACAAACTAACAGTAAACAAAAAAAGGATAGATAAAATTATACCATGATTCCTTTTATATAAAGTTTTAAACTAGACTTAAGGAATACATAAGAGTGACAAAAAAAAAACATTTAATAAATAAATAAATAATCAAGACCATGACCCCCAAAAAGTGATCACCATTAAGTCAGAGCACTGGCTATTCTGTGGGGGAATTAGAAAGGGGTGCAGAGAGTGTTTCTAGTGTGCCAGCAACGTTCTATTGCTTGATCTACATGTTTACATAGGTGTTCACTTGTTAACTTAAACGACACTTATGCTTTATGTTCTTTCTGTATTCTATGGTAAAAAAGATTTTCAAAAGACTAAGTGAGAAAAATGGGTTAAATAATTAGTACACTGCCTGACATTAACAGAGTAATTGTGGCTATTATTATAAACAACAAATAATCTATTATTGCAACTGCCCATGTCGTGAGTTTAAAACTGGATGGTGAACACATAAAAATGTTAGGGTACTTCAAAATTTGTGGAAAAATAGAATTAAAATATAATACGAATCTTTCCATGAACTTTTTGAAGAGCCCTTGTAAATACTGCAAAACATTATTAATCTAGACTGTACTACATAGCTTCTTATAATTGGATATTGGCAGTTTAAAATTACCCCCAGAAGAATAAAACAAAAGCAGTGACCTACACATACAAATATGAATCACCATTATGCATGACAGTGATAAAGGATTTATTTTCCATGCCATCACCAAGCCAAGAGGGTACAGCATAAAAAGCATGACTTCGAAGACCAATGATCACACTACTAAAAATATTTTGCAACTTCTCTGGCACTAAAAATTTGCTCTATAAATGACAGAATCCTTCCTTCCTCATTTCCCTTAGTGGCAACTGATACACACTTTACAGCAGGACTACTCAGGGTTAATGCTAGATTGCATGGTCTGAGAACAGAAGCAAAACTTCTGGGCCCAGATTATTTAAGCAAACTAAATAATGGTTAATGACAGAAGAGTGGGCATCTTTATTTCAGGGCACTGTTAATATACGAAAGTTTATTACTTTATTTACAAGTAGCTTATCGTTGATTTAAATAAACCCCAAATTATACTTCAAAAACGTTAAAGTTAACTAAAAAATGCTATTTACAGCCTAAAAATAAAGTTTTGAACATATTAATGAAAATATTTTAAAGATCAAAATTTCTCAGTTTAATACCATCTGCTTGATACTAAGGTAAGCCACTGTGTTCAATTAATATCATGAAACATAGCAGATTTAGCAACTAAAAATATGTGCATACATATGCAAATTTAGATGCCAAAGTGGCTGGGTATATTCTAACAATTGTTCTAACCATTTTTTTTTTTTTTAAACCAAGAACTAGCCAATTATATCATACCAAAGCTACCAACATTTCCTATCCGTGCTGTCGGTGATTGGTGTATTCAGTGTAATGCTCCCCATACAGACTATTCGACTATTCTCTCAAAACAAAGTATTGTTTTACAGGAATCCAATCTGCTCTGGTTAACAATGCTCTATTAATATCCAGTGGCATTAATGCAAAGCTCAAAACTCAAGTACCACAGATAAAAGTGGATGGTGTGACCATGTGACTTTACAATGAACCAAGTCAGCAGTACTGATCACAGTCAAAGAATTCAGCCTCTACCTAGCCCATCATGTTCTTTACTAACCATTCAAGACTGAATTACAACAAAATACATTAAGAATAGCATAATTTATGTATCACTTCAAATCCCACATAATGTGCTAATGACAAACTAGATGCTTGAAAACATTTTAATTCAAATTACCAAAAAATTTATACCTTCCAGTAGCAATTAATAATATATGTGTGATCTATATTTCAATCTGTTTTATTTTTAGAAAAGAACCAAAAGTTGGCAAGGATATCGAGGAATATGACTAATGGCATCATAAATAGGTAAAAACTGGAAAAGCAATATGCATGGAATAACTATGTGAAAAAAATTCCTTTAATATAAACCTGATATGCACTTGGTATTTCATTTATTTCTCACATGAATGTACTATATTTCTATGAATATTATCTTTCTCATTTTCCATATAAGAAAACAAAGAGTAAGAGGTGGCAAATCCTTTTTCTGAAGGTCAACACAACTATTAAGTGGAAAGGCCAAGACTAAATCCCCGGCTGACAGCTCAACTATATACGCATAGAAAAGAACCCAGGGAAAATGGAAAAAGAGCAGAGATAAGAAAGGAAATATTTGATAGACATAGCTATACTCAGTGAGATCTGTGAGTTTGCTGCTTTTTAACTAAGAGCCTTCCCCAACTGTGGGTAGCTTAGATGACTGACAGTGAAGGCTAATTAACTTGAAGTATGAGAGAACAGAGGCCAAAGCCAGCCGGTTAGAAATTAAGTGGGAACCTGTAGAAAAAGTGGAATGATAGCAAGGGTAAGCCCCCAAATCTCAGATGGCCACCAAAATACTCAAATGTATGAAAGACTACCAGGGGCCAGGCTAAAAAGAGGTCGCCGGAAGCCATACAAACAGAACAGAAGTATCAGCTACTGCACGGGGGATAGGACGGACCCAGTTTGTTGTTTGAACCTAGGTAAATTAAGAAGTGCTGTTTAGAACAAAAAGACAATAATCCTCAGAAGAACATTTAAAAAAACCAACCCAAAGTTGCTCAATGTACTATCTACATGTCCAGTTTCCATCCAAAAAATTACTAGACATACAGACAGGAAGACGTAACTCATACTCAGGAAAAAAAAAAAGCAGTCATTAGAAATGAACTCCAAGTGGCCCAGATATTGGCTTTAGGAGGCAAAAACTTCAAAACAGTTATAATAAACACAGGTTTAGTATCACCTTACCGAAAATCCTCGAGACCAAACGTTTTTCAGATTTTGGAACGTTTGCCTTGTATTTACCGGGTTCAGCATCCCAAATCCAGAAACCTAAAATCTGAAATGCTACAATGAGCATTTCCTTTAAGTATCACACTGACACTCAAAAAGTACCGGATTTTGGAGCATTTCAGATTTCCTGTATGTTCAAAAATCAAAGGTAAATATGACATCAATAAGTAACAGAGGTGGACTCTCAGAGAAATGGAAGCTATATTTTAAAAAATAAGAAATTCTAGACCTGGAATAAGTTTTTAAAGAAAATTGTAATAACTGAAATGGAAAATTCACTCAATGGACTTAGAATGCAAATGGAAGAAGAAAAAAGCAGTGAAAAGCATTAACTTACCGATGCAGGAAAATTAAACCCAAAAAGAATACACACAAAGAAAAACACCTCTAGGCACAAATTGGTCAAAGCCAAAAGTAGAGAAAATCTTGAAAACAATTAGAGAAAAATAACACATCACATATAGTGGCTGACTTCTTATCAAATACAATAGAGGACAGAAGCCATTGGAACAGCATACTCAAAGCCCTGAAAGAAAATCCTGTCAACTAAAAAGTCTATATACAATAAAACTATCCTTCAAAACTTAAGTGAAATAAAGACATGTTCAGATAAACAAAAACTGAGAAAACCTGTTGCCAGCTGATCTCCATTATAAGAAGTGCTCAAAAAAGGGAAGCACAATCAAATGGCAACACAGATCTGTAAGAAATGAAAAAGAATGGAAATAAATGTGAATAAATACTTTAAAATATTTTTCTTTTCTGTTTTTTAAAGCCAAATGATTGATGAAAGCAAAAAGTAAAACAATGTATTGTTAGTTTATCATTTACACGACAATAAAAACATTAAGAATAAGGAAAGTATTCTTTAAGCTTCCTATGTTTTAGCTGAAGAAATTCAATATTTTAATTAGAGTAACCACTAAAAAATAACAGAGATATAACTAGAAAGTCAACAGAAGAATTAAAAGTAAATGCTAAAAAAAATTTGATAACATAAAAGATGGCAGGAAAGAAGGATAAGAGACACAAAAAATGGATAAGAAAACACAAAGTAGCATGATGGCAGGCCTAATTACAATCAAATCACAATAAAATGTAGACAGACAAGAACTTCAAATCACTGCTGAAAGAAACTAAAGAGGACACAAAAAGATGGAAAGATGTTCCATGCTTTTGGATTGGAAGAATTAACATTGTGAAAATGTTGATTTTTAATTATTGAGTTTTACAAAAAATTAAAAAAGAGTTACCATATGATCCATACCTGTACATATTACTGGGTATATACTCACAGGAAATAAAAATCAGTATATCAAAGAGATATCTGTACTCCTATGTTTATTGCAGCACTACTTACAGTAGCCAAGATATAGAATTAACCTAAGTGTCCAACACAGATGAATGGATAAAAAAAAAAAATGTGGCATATATACATAATGGAATACTATTCAACCATAAAAAAGAAAGAAATTCTGTCATTTATGGCAACATAGATGGATGTGGAGGACACTATGTTAAGTGAAGTAAGCCATGGACAGAAAGACAAATACCACATGATCTCACTCATGCAGAATTTTAAAAAAAAAAGTTGATATTACAGAGGTAGAAAGTAGAACAGTGACAACCTGGAACTAGGGATGGGAGGGGGAAAAGGAAAACAAAAAAAGGTTGGCAGACAGGTACAAAATTACAATTAGATAGGGGAAATAAGTTCTAGTGTTCTATTGTACATTAGGGTGACTGCGGTTACAGTTAAGTTTTGAATATTACATAATAGCTGGAGGACAGGCTTTTGAATATTCTCCCCACAAAGAAATGACAAATGCATGAGGTTATGTATATACTAACTACGCTGACCCAATCATTATATAACACATATATGTATCAAAACATTATACTGTACACCACAAATATGTATGATTACAATGTCTCAATTAAAATAAATAAATATACAAAGAATTTTTTAAAAGAGACATGAAAAACAGATAAAACACAAAACAGCAAGACGGCAGGCCTAATTACAATCAAATCACAATAAAATGTAGACCAACTAGTCTACAAAAAGAAAATAGCAAATTATGGTTCATATACTTGTATTATACATTCACGTAAATAGATTACTATGGGTGACATAGGAAAACTTGATTATTTACTAATAATTAGTTACTTAATGCTAGGTAGGGAAAAGTAGAATACAAAATTGTAGTTTAAAAATGTACATAAAAATGCAAAAATATTGTTAAAGGTTAGAGATCTTTCAGTTACTTTCTCTATTCTCCAAACTTTCTATATTATTTTCTCTTCATAATAAAATAATTATAAACATTTTAAATAAGCAAAGTACGATGTAATCCTTGGAATAAATTTCTGGAGTGTTGGTTTTGATAAAAGTTAAGCCTCTTAAAATTTGATATTCTATGATAATTTGAGACTCAAGTTTTCCAAAAATGTATAGTTCACTGACTGTTTTTGGTATTGAGATTTAAAACACTGTTATTTTTGTCAGCATTATACTAGATGGAGATGTTGTGATGATCAAAACTCAGGTCCTTTCCTTGCACCTATTCTAAAGGGCTACTATAGACTATTTTCTGAGAACTCTGTTTCTGCTTTGCATGAATTTCTTATCTTTTGTCGATGCAAGATGCTGTCTCTCTGAATCTACCTCTGCCAGTGTTCATTTTCCCTTCTAGCCTGCCCTGATTCAGGAAACGAGACAGCCATATTTCTAGTAACTTTGTATAAAGTATAACTGTACAGTCCCCAAGTACAAGTGCAATGAAGCCCTTTTATGTGAAAGCCTTGTTGTTATTGTTGTTTTGCTTAATTATTGGGCTTTGTTTCTGATCAGAAAACCTGACAAATAACTGGGATCAAAATGGGTGAGGCAGTACATGCATACACTGAAACTGAGGAGTCCAAATCATTTCTACTTTATATTCAATGGACTAAAAAACACCTGTCATGACTATTTAAAAAAGAAAAAAATATCACCAAAATAAGAAAAACTTAAACAGTATTAAACTGCAGGAATGGACACCAACTGGGACTCAGTATGCCCGCTCCAAATTCCAATGCTGGCCCTGCCAGTTATAGGTACAATACTTTTGAACAGGTCACTTAGCTCTTTTGGGTCTTAAACTCCAAATGTGCAAAACGGGACAATTTGCCTGTCATGTATACTTTACAGATTCTAGACAACAAATATAAGGTATGTTAAAGACCTTAAGATTCTTTTGTACTACATTAATTTATAAAGAATTAATCTGTCTTTCAACATGTACTGACAGAGGATCTACTACATCAGGTCTAATCAGGTACTAGGGAAATGATGGTGAACAATTACAGACACAGTCTGATTCTCATGGAGAAGTCAACTCAAATAACCATGTTAATAAATATACTACCACTAATTGAAATAAAGGCTCTAAGGGAAAAAGATTTTGTCCTAGACTGGAGGATGAAGGCTTCTTCCCTGCAGAATTAAGAACTGAAGCAAAATCTTAAAACTGAAAGGTAACAATGTGTGTATGGGGGAGAAGGGAGGAAGAATTAATGGATAGTATCATGTACAAAGGCCCTGTGGCCAAAGGAATTACTGTGCCACTGAGTAACTGAAACACTGAAGAGGTAAGCTAGAGCTAGACAATGCAGGGACAGTTTAAAGCCAAGGGATGACATGATCAATTTTGTTTTAAAAAGGTCATTCTGGGCATAACAGTGATGGGAAAGCATAGTAAATATGAGAAGCCATTATGAGACTACTGTAGAAGGGCATGCTGTAGTGTGGTATAGGCTGGTAGCAGTGAAGATGAAAAGAATATTTAGGAAGTAAAGTTGATAGAAGGAATTCCGTGATGAATTGGATGTGAGGGGATGAGAGAAAGTGTAAAGGATGACTCTTAAGTTTCTCACTTTTGCAGTACAATGAACAGAGGTTCCATTCATAAAAACACAGGACACTAAAAGAGGGTCTGAACTACTGCATTTTCAGAGAGGGAGGTAGGAAATTTTAAGTTTGTGAGTCCAAGGTACCTTCGAGACACAAGGCAAAAAGGTCAAGCAGGCAGACACTGGAGGCCCAAAATTCAGAAAAGGAGTGTGGGTAGGAACAAAATTTGGAGAATCATTAGACTTGAGGATGGCCAGGTTAGAGAAGGAGGAGCTACGAAGGACATCAAGCTGAAAGAGCCAGAAAGAAAACTAAAAGAAAGGGTATTACTGAAGCCAAGGAAGTGACGAAGAGACTTCAAAAGAACATCAAATGTTGCTAGAAGTTTGCACAATGCTGAAAAAATAAAGTTTCCTGGAATTGGTGATAAGAATGGCAATCACCAGTGGCTTTAACAAGAATTATTTAGGTGAAATGATGGGGTAGAAGCCACACTACAGCAGTTTGAGGAGTGAAAAGTAAGGAAATCAAGACTGCAGCTATAAATGACACATTCAACAAGTCTGGCTGTGAAAGTAAGGAAACAGTTAGTACCTGGAAAAGAATGAGAGTTCAGAAAAGGCTCTTCTCTTTCCATCAGATGGAAGATACTTGAATTTATTTAAATGAAGTAACCTGTTCGTAGGCAACTGTTAAATATCCATGAGGAAAAATAGAAATCATAGGACATCAAAACCAAACTTCAAAGTACTGTTTATCTCTACACCATCCAATACAGTAACCACTAGTCACATGTAGCTACTGAGCACTTGAAACATCAGCCTGAACTCAGATGTACTGAACGTGAAACACACACACTGCATTTCAAAGACTTCATACAAAAAAAAAAATTCATAAATTTTTAAATATGGATTATATCTATTGAAATGTTTTAGATAGGGTGTCAAATAAAATTTATTATTAAAATTAATTTCACCTACTCTAACTTTTTTAAATGTGGCTATTAGAAAATTTTAAACTACATATTTGTATGTGGTTCACATTATATTTCTATTGGACAGTGCTGATAAAGACCTTAAGTGGCAAAAGTCATAATCACAGTGAGTGCTAGTCTAAACTTGGGAACTGGAGCCTAAGCCCAGACATGCCCTATGGAGTTTTTTCCTCTTCCCAAGACACAGTCAACTCTAATCCAAATCTTGAATTACCATAGCTAAATTTGTTTAATCATTCCCCTTCCTCTCATCTTCCTTGGTTCTCAGACGGTTAGGGTCCTAATGGGTCCTTTAAGTCTTTGCCCAGTGAAGTACTCAAGCCTGCCCTACCAAACCACCTACTCCTGTAAAAATTCCAAATGACTTGCATACCAAACTCTGTTAAAAGCTAAATTGTTGGAGGAACTAATTTACGCCAACCCAACAAAGAACCATCCCAGAGCTTTCTAGAATTCTTAACCTAGATGAATAGCTAAAATATCTAATTTGTGAATGTTCAGGAAACACACAGTAAAAATTTAAAGCAGAGAAATTTCTGAACCAAGGATACTACAAATATACCAGCCATAATTAGCTTCTGCAGAGAGTCAACATTCCACTAAGCTATTTTTGCTTTTCAGATTTTCCCCTTCTTCCAATTGGAAATCCCCAAGTTCTCTATCAGCTCCAAATTTTTCACAATAGCTTTAAGACAGAATAGGTAAAGGTTCTAGTGAAAACTGGAATAAAAAAGCCACTGGCAGATGACAACTCTCATATTTTAAATGGGAAACCACTGATATGTTTTTAACTTCAGATTTTAACATGTTTTCCTTGTTATCTACCCTTACTCTGCTTTCACTTTGTGGACTCCTTGACCTTGATATAACACCATTCTCTAACTAACTGAGCTAACTGGCTGGCCACAAAAGCATATTTTTATGCTACAAATTAAAATCTATTTTCATAAGTTCTACTATTTAACAAATCAGTAGCTGCAATTTTATAAGTGTTTGCCCCACTGTAAAACTAATTTGTAGAACGAAACCCAATTTTGAGTCCACCTCCCAAACATGCTTTTCCCAGTGTTCCACATCTCCACAGATTCGAAACAGACTCTGGCATTACTCTTTCTATATACCCCCGCATCCAAACTATCAACAAATCCCCAAAATTCCACCTCTTAAACACATTCAGCATCTGAACACTTCTCATTGCATCAACCACTACCATTTTAGTAAAAGTCGCCATCATCTTAACTGAACCACTGCAGTAGGCTTCAAACGGTCTCCTAGCTTCCACACTTGCTCCCTAAAAGTACATTCTTCACACAGCAATCAGAGTGATATTTTAGAAACATACGTCAGATCATGTCAAGTCTTCTTACATCACTCAGAGTCTTTACCATGATCTACAAAGTTCTGCACTATTTGGTACTCACTCCTGTGACCCACTCTCTCCTATCACTCTCCATCTCATGACTTTGGTCTTGCTAACCTCCTTGTCTATCAATCCCATCAAAGAGACTCCCATCTCAAGGTCTTGGTGTCTGCTGTTCCTCTTCATAGAGTGTTCTCCCCCCCCTGGTATTTGCATGAGGTGATCCCTCACTCCCTTCTAGTACTGCTCACATATCGGAGAGGACTTCTCTAACTACTCTAAAACAGCACCACCATAGCAATCATTGTCTAGGCACCTTTAATTTCCTTTACCCTGCTTTAATTTTCTTCACAGTACTTATATATCTGACCTATTTGGTTACTGCCTCCTACCACCAGACTGAAAGCCCCATGACTTTGTTTTGTTCACTGCTATATCCCCAGCATTTAGAACAGTGCTGTTGCTGATGCTCAATAAGGAACTGTTAAATGACCAAATTCACATTCATTTGACTTCAGCATGGAATCAGTTTGATTAGTACTATTAACTTCCCAAATACATAAATGAAACACATAATTAAACATCAGTGAAAGCAAACACATTCAACACAAAAAAACCAAGAAACTATTTTGGTTCTTTAAATTCCAGACACTTAGGATTGAAATGTGAGTATGAACATAAATACACAGAGAAGACATCAATTATGATTAGCAGTGTATGGATTTGGGGGGGGAGGGGCCACATTTTAAGTCCCCAAACTTATCCTTCCTTCTACCCAGGTAGTCAGGTGGTGTGTAGTTGGGGAATGCATATAGTACAAAACAGACTTCAGTGGCCCAAAGCATAGGTTTAGCAGGGTAGAGCCCCTGACAAAATTGTCAAATAGGCTAAATTTGACTTTGCCAAATGCAAATATTTAACAGGGTCCCACCTTTGTTCAGTTCTGGAAACTACTCTACTCCCCACTCCACCCTCAGACATGACCCATTCTTGTTCTTCCAGGGTGACTTTCAAGGACTCAAGCTATACACTGAAGCGATCAGTAGTATGTGGAATTTCTTGTCCAGGAATCAACACAGTCCACTCAGAGAAGCAGCTCAGTGTTAGAAAATTCTGATACCATAATTGTTCAGTGTTTTACATATAATCCTTGTTAAGTGACAGGAATTGCCCACTCTTATTTGTATTCAATGAACAAATCTTTATTAAGTACCTATTCACTCTATGAAAATGAATGAGACACAAGCTCAGATCCTAGTGAAGGAGACAGTCATTAACAATCAATAATTACATCATCACAAGTATACTTCCTGCTCATTTCTGCCAACTACGTAGTCATTCAACTCTGAAGAGGTCAAGGTGGAAGATGATGGTGGTAATCCCCAAGGATCCCCCTCAACATCCCTGCCATCTTAGAGCAGGTCTGGGGAACAGATAGGAAAAAGAGATAAAAAATAATAATAATAACTTGGAGTCACTACATGCTGGCATTAGCGTCAGTAAAACCTGAGTGTACAGTTCACTTGTACTACTTCCCATGAGAGTGGCTATTAGGCAATTTCTTCAGTTCTTAGGACAGTATTTATCATAAATAAAATGTGTATTAGACCTATTTCTTAGGAATTATATGAAACACTCAACTAGCTCAGTGAGACATTAATGACATTTAGTATAGTTGCTCCCTTTACCTTTACCCTTTTATTAATGAGAAAGGCAAAAACACAGAAGCCATATACAAAGACTTGACATACCACCACCAAAAAGCTCCCAAGCTTTGGCCTAAGGACAACTGAAAGGTAATGCTACCTTTAAAAAAAAGAAAAAAAAACTTTTAATAATGCTTTAAATATGGTAGGCATTAAAATGGATTGTCTACCACTCTTGTTTTCCACATTTGATAATCATGCTTTCCATCATACATGATGTTGTTCATGAAATACTTCTTTATTACCCTCCATTTTTGATTTCTTCCTGTAGGGGCAGAAATCAACACTTTGATTTCTTGCAATAATTAAAAACAAAAACAAAAACAAAACCTAATTCCTGGCATCAGCATTGAAGAGTTTCTGCCTTCTTTAAAACTCTTTTCTCTCAGCTTCCCTGACACTACTCTCTAAGCTATTTCTCACCAATCTGGCAGCTCATTCTTAACTTCCTTTGCTAGTAGCTCCTCAATCTACAATAGACCTTAGACATTCTCCAGGTCCAATCCTATTTTCTGTGCTTTTATCTACCCACTCTCTCCCTAAGTAATTTCGTCCATGACTTAAACCACCATCCTATACAAACAAAGGTACTTCAAAAATTTCATGTTAAGATTCATATTATCTTTTAATTCTACTTTTCCATGAACTTTTTGAAATACCCTCACGTGTGTGGGTGTGTGTGTGTGTATATATATGTATGGATATATTTTCTGTTTGTCCCTGCCAAACAAATGACTCTTGGAATAAGATGTCTTACAGGCTATTCAAACAGAACCCTTTATCCTCCTTGCTCCTCCTACCAACAAATCTATTCCCCCTCCAATCTGTCCCATTCCAAGCAAAAGTACCACTATCTATACAGTTGTTCAAGCCCAAAACCTACGAGTCAGCTTTTTTCTCACTCCCACATCCAATCAGTCCTGCCAACCCTTATTATATCTAACTCAGACCTCATTAATAGCTTGAGTCTCCATGCTTCTGTTCCTTCCCCTGCCAATCCATTCTCCACGTACCAGCCAGAGATGATAAAATGGAAGTCATTCCCTCACACAAAATCCTTCAATAGCTTCCCACTACATTTACAATGAAACATTCTAGCTTCCTTTTAGTTCTTTGACATATCACTCTTTCTCACCTCACTACCTTCATATATGCTGTTTCTTTGGCCAGGAATGTTGTTCCACCCTATCATCAACTTACCCTTCAGGTCTCAGCTTCAATGTCACACTTATTAAAAAAGGCCTTCCCAAAACCCAATTAAAATTAGGTCCTCTTATATCCTTAATAGCATCCTTAAAAGTCTGCAACTACAGTATGTTATTTGTCCATCCACTTGGTTAATGTCTGTCTAGGAAGAGACGGTATCTGCTTTCCTAATCACTACAACATCCACAGTGTCACAGCCATGTGGCCAACACATAAGACACCTAAGACACCCCCTTCCCCAGTAAGTACTGGATAAATGGAGAACTCATGAGTCCTGGTCCTGAAGGGCAGTATAATACAAGATGCACCAAGGATATTTATTGCCCTACAGTTGGGCATTTACGTAAAATACTTCTAAAAAGTCATAGTGATGGGCAGTAAAAATGGATTTAAGTGGAAGGAAAACAACATAGTCCTTTTCCCTAACATGTTTCTGGAGCACTTGCCTTTTACTTTTTTTGTTGTAACAGAGTTAGACCCATGGTAGATACTTAAGCACTTAGTGACCAAAGTAGAGTACATGACAATTAACCAAATGCTAGAATTAAATGTTATAGAAATTCTAAATATTATAATCCACTGAGGGCTAGAAGCATTAGAGAAGGTTTTAGGGAGGAAGAAGTCAATCAAAACAGGATGAGGAACCTCTGAGGATCTAGTCAATCCACGTTATCACCCCTCTCCACGCCAGCTCCACCTTCAACAGTGGTGTATAACCTTATCTGTACTACTTAACATCACATTTATTTCTCTAATCCATCTGCTAAAATTCTAAGCAAAATTATCTACAATATGTGCTTATTATAACCCAATAAACCTCTTTCACTGGCCATAAAGGATCTGAGTAGTAGAAGGTAAAAAACTACAAAAAATTCATTACACTACCTGTTGCATAAAAGAAACTCTGAACATTTTATATGCTAAATTCATCTAATGTAGGAATTAAGAGAACCTAAATTGAAATCCTAGAGTTTAACTCTGAACTTTCTGAGGGACCAATAGAAGAATGACATAATAACTACACTAGCCATTACTTTCCAAGAACTAACTATACATGGCCCTTTCATTTTATTTATTTTTCTAATGTTCACAATAACCCTGAAAGCTGAGGAGGCTGAGACTGAGAAGTTGGGTGGCTTCTTCAACTACCACACAGCTAACAATACAGGTGTTCCGTTTCTTAGACACTCTAACCTAACCAAAAATGACAAAAATAAAAACAAAACAACCCCCCTCTCCCCGAAGTTTTGGAGAACTTTAAGTGTTTTGTCACTGAGAATTTACTTTAAAATAACAAAAACTTCCCCAGAAAGCATAAATTCAAAATATATACTATCTTTCAATTCAAAAAGTCTCCCTAAAACTTACATGTAAATATAGATTGCTTTACTACTAAACTACTTGGCTTTGGTGAAATAAATCCAAAATATACCTGCATAATACTTTCAATAGTAAAAATGCTCTAAGAAATGGGAAATTACCAGCTCCATATCTACTTTAGCCTACAAAAAGTTTTGAGTTTTGAAAAGGAAAAAAAGAATAGGTTTGAAAGAAACTACAGGAGTGTGAAAAGAAGTGTTTTTGAAATTGTTTTGCTTCTGATATGACAATAAGAGTAGTACTATCTATAACTAAATGATGTCAGGCTTTTAAACAATCAATAAGCTGTAAGGGTTGGGACCTCTTTAATTATTTCAATGTTAACATTATCAAACATTGCCACAAGTATAGTCTTGTATGAAATGACTGTATAAAAATCAAATAATCATATCCAAAAGAAATCACGCTTACTGGATTTAAAATTTTGCACATTATTGATCATCAAAATTCCATCAGTGTAGTCATTATATACTCGTAAAGGCAGACTTCAAGTAATCCCAACTCACAAAAAAGTTAAATATTAATTCAATCTCAAAAACATCAATGTTATCTCAAAACAATGATTCTGAATCCTAAAGAAATACGTCTCATGTGGCCATAAAAAACCGAATTACGGTAATAAACGTTTATGAGGGCGGTTTTCTATTCACAAAGTGTAACTGCGTATGCAAAGACTCCAGAAAGTCTTTCTAGACATCCGCCACAGAAATACTAATTATTCTGCTTTTCTCTTTTTCTGTAAAGACTCACCTCTCCCCTCAATTTCTTTGGTATAGCTCCTCCCAAAAAGTGTACATTACAAAAGATGGATTTATGCCATTATCAGGAACAGCAAGTCCCAAGATTTAAGATTTCCATGATCCTTTGCATATACAGGATTGCAAGAATTGAGGTTTAATAATTCATCGACCACAAACACACCCTGTTAAGATTTTCCTTCAAACGCCAACGTTCCCACTCTTGGGATCCCTAATAGGTGTACATAGGCCATACAATACTACCTTTAAAAAGGACACAAATGTTGAGTACTCTCCACTCTCTCCTGAGAGACGTCCCCATCTAAACCTTCTGCATATTCCTTTTTCGGGGCCCATAAACAACTGTCATTCAGAGAGGTGGTAACTGTTAAGCCTGGGTGAGAAAGAAAGCGTACACGAGATACAGAACTGGATGGGGAAGGCTGTTAAATACAGCCTCTCCAGTAACACGTAACTAGCCAAACCCGCTGCAAACTTTCAAGAGATTAAGTTACATTCCTCTGCAATTCCACCCTTGACAGCTGAGTCCAGGGATGCCAGCGAGTCGTGCACATCCATTCCCGCCACCTCACCCGGAGAGAGTCTGCAGCCACATCCCGCAGTCAGCATGCACCATGGGTTGGGGAAGGAGTGAGGGCTGGGCGAACTCACCTTTTCCAGCTCGTCGTGGAGCTCCGCCAGGCTGGGCCGGAGCAGCTTCTCCCCCAGCTGCGCCGCTGTGTGCCGGTAGTGGTCAATCCTGGGCACGGCGTCCATGGTGTTGTGGCCGAAGGTGCGCAGGTAGTAGGTGTTGGTGTGAGTGTCATAGTAGTAGTGCTGGTGGTGCCCACTGCCGCCGCCCGAGTGCAGGCTGCTTCCCTCACTCAGCACCGTGTCCCCACCGTTCTGGAAGCTCACGTTGGGCCCGTCGCCTCCGACCCCCGCCGCGTCTGACAGGCTGTCTTCCGCCGACGAGGAGGCGGCCGGGTCCACGAAGTTCACGCGGAAGCGGCCCTTGGCTTCCTCGCTGCCCTTGGCCGGCCCACTCTCACCGCTAGCTTTCCCCGCCGCTGGGGTCTCCTTGCCCCCCGCCCCAGCACCAGCCGCCGCCACCGCCGCTGCCGCCGCGGCCCTCCCGGCGTTCTCGGAAACCAGGTCCACCTGAAAG
>NW_007726756.1:472066-577342 GCF_000696425.1 Galeopterus variegatus
GGCGCGAGTGCGGCGGGCGCGGGGCGGGCCCTGCTGTTTAAAGCCTCCGCGGGGCAGCCGCGGCGGCTGCTCCGACTGCAGCACGCGGAAGGCGGGGCCGGCAGCTCCTCCGCCCTTCAGCCCGCCCACCCGCGGTCCCGCAGCGGCGCGCGACGGACGCTAGCTCGGCGTCCTGGCTCTCCAGGGCTCCCGCTCGATCCCACGCGAGAGCGGCCCGTCGGCGCAGGCTTCGGACAGAGCCGACAGCACCGGCAGAACAGTCAGGAAGCAGGCGCGGCTATGCGCCGCCTCACTGCGGTCGCCGGGAAGATCTCCCGCCGCTACCTCCTCTTCCGTCACCCTCCTCCCCCCTCCACACCCCGCGCTCTGCGGCGACGGGGAGCGGATCCCCGGCCGCCTCCCTCTCTCCCCGCCCCGGGGCCGCGCGTCAATGGACCGGCATCCCAGGTCACGGGCTGCGGACGGCACGCGGGCCCTTCCGCGGCGCACGCCGATAGCTGATGCTCCCGCGGCAGCTGCCACCCCAGCCGCGGCTTCTCGCCCGCTAGCTTTTTTTTTTTTTTAATTTCTGAATTCGCAGTACTTGAGCTGAACTGGCGAGATCTCGCGAGATGCCGCAGAGCTAGAGCCGCTTCCCCCTCAGGCGCGTGGTACCCGAGGCCGGCTGGGACCCGGGGCGGCCCTTGTTCCTGCGGGTGATGCCGGGGACTTTACTGTTGTGCGCGTGGGTGCTTCCGGAAGCCCCGCAGCTAGTCCTGCTTGGGGCTGTGGCCCGCCGCGACTCCCCGTGCTCACTCCAGGCCCAAGTCTAGGGGGAGGCAGGATTTCCACCGTGCCGCCTTTGAGCGCTGGACTCACCCCGCCAGGCAGTTAGATTTGCATAACCAGGGACTAGCTCCCAGCCGTGATGCGGTGGGTGTGTCCGCACTTCCGATGACACCTTTATTTTAAAAGCTGTGATGTTTGAAGGTGATAGGGAGCTCAGTGGTGATATTGTTTCAAGGCAATTTTTAATTTGAGGCATTTCCAAAAATATGAAGCTCATCTCTTGGAATATAATGACGGCAGTAACTAACCGTTACGGGGGAAATTTCTGATGGTTTAGGTTGTGAAGAATTCCTCTGTTTTAATAGAAACAGGCACTCCTCTCCTCTGCAGGCCTGTTTTCTCCTGTATAAAATGTAGGGGAATGTAACTATTTCCCAACTTTCTTAGCAACAGAATCCAATTTTTAACCTGAATTCTCCCCAAAGCCCTAAGGTAAAACAATGAATTGCCATGAATGACTTCCTCTGATCACTTGTCTTTTATCTATGTATTTATTGTAGTTACATATTTTTAAATTTTATTTATGGAAATAAACACTATCCTTGCTGAATCCTTGAAGCATGATCAAAGACCCTCGGAATTTACAGAACTTGTTTGAAAATGCTGTGAATAAAAGCTACAAGCAGGCAATTTTTGCAAAATTGTCAAATCCATGGTTTTATTTGACCTTGAAAATTTTTCAGATCATTTCATTATCTCTATTTTAGAGATGAAGAGAGGAAGAAAGAGCTCTTGGATCATATAGTCAGGGTTTTTAAAGCCCCTTCTGAGCTTTAGTGATACTGGCAGAAACCAGAAGAAGCCAGATATATCAGGTGGTCGTTTCAGCAGTGCAGTTTTCTACTAGGGAATTGCTACTTACTGTTTAGTCTGCACAGTGTCTTTCAGCTCCAAAGCTTAATCGGTGGCTGTTGGAATTCCACATTTATTTAACTGAACAAATATTGAGCCGCTCTGTGTTCTGAGGATGTAGCAGTGAGCAAAACAGACACTCCCTTCTCTCATGGAGCTCACTCTAGTGAGAGAGAAAATAAATAGATAAAATATGTACTATGCTAGTAGTGAGTGCTAAGGAAAGGAGAATGGGATATGCATGTGAGATAAAAATGGTAAAATTTCCTACACGACGGCCTCACTGAGAAGGTGACATTTGAGTGAGGAAGTGATGATGTAAATGTTTGGGAAAAGAGTGTTTCAAGCAGAGGAAAAGCAAAGGCCCAAAGGTGGGAGCATGCCTGACATGTTCATGAAATTTTATGTAGGCCAGTTTGGCTGGAGCTGCTTAAGAGATGAGGAGAAGTAAAGGCAATTAAGTCAGAGAGTTTGGGGATATGGGATGCGATAGATCAAGATGTGTAGGACCTCTTTGGCTATTAGGCTTACTTTGGTTTTTTCCTCTAAGTGGAGTGGTATATTAGCTTAAGTTGCCATAACAAAATACCATAGACTTGGTGGCTTAAAGAACAGAAATTTATTTTCTCACAGTTCTGGATACTGGAAAGTCTGAGATCAGGATGAGAGCATGGTTAGGTTCAGGTGATGGCTTTTTTTATGACTTGCAGACAGCTTCCTGCTCAAAGTGTCTTCACATGGTGGAGAGAGAGCTCTGACATCTGTTTTCTAATAAGGCCACCAGTTCTTTTGGATCAAGGCTCCACTCTTATGACATCATTTACTTTCAATCACCTCTTGAAAAGTGCTATCTCCAGTATAGTCACATAGGGGGAGGGGGTTAAGACTTCAACATATGAGTTTTGAGGGGACACTATTCATTCCATAGCAAATGGCAAGTTGCTGGAGAGTTTAAGTAGAGGAATGACACGATCTGACATATATTTAAAGGATCAATCTAGCTGCCTTGTAAATAGACTAGAGGGTAAGTGGTGGGGACAAAGAAAGAAGCACGGAGATGTGTTAAGAGGTATTGCAACAAGCCAGGAAATGATGATGTGTCTTTGACCACAGTCAGTAGCAGTGGAAATGGGGGAGAGTGGTTGAATTCTGGGGAGGCAATAAAATTTGCTGATATATGCAGAATGTGGAAAAAGGTAAATTGAAGGGTGGCACGAGCAACTGAAAGAATGAAGTTGCTGTTTTCTGAGATGAAGGAGATGGTGAAAGGAGCAGGTTTGGATGGGGTAAATATCAGGAGCTCTGTCTGAGATGTCTGTTGGAGGAAACACACAAATGTACAGTAATAATAAATAGTCACTCATATAAATGTGTAATTGCAAACCGAGAAGTTCTAGGACAGAGGAACATGGTACAGTGAAAATGCAAAATAAGGTGCCACAGTTAGGAAGGAAGTGACTTTTCACCAGAGGGTTTGAAGGACAGTTAGGACTAAACTGTAACTTGCTGAGGGTTTCAAACAAGGGAAATATTGTGGACAAAAGCCCTCATGGAGTGAACATGGCCTGTCTAAGGAGCTTAAAGCCCATTTGGTTAAACATAGGGATTAAGGAGTAAGAATAGTAAGAGATGAGTCTGTCTTTATTCTAAAAGCCCTGTAAAGCCATTAGTGAGTTTCCAGGGAGATAGAGGGGCACATGATCAGATTTGCATTTATTAAAACTTTCTCTAGTTATATTGTGTGCAGAAGAATGGAGAAGAGGAAGAGTAAGCATGGGAAGGCAGGAAACAATTTCATTAATGTAGTCATGAGATGACAGCAATAATAGTAGCTAATGTTTACAGAGATTTTATGTCCTGGATTCTATGCTAAAAACTGTCTACATTCATAATCTTACTTAATTCTCATAACAACACTATGAAGAAAACTCACAGGATGACCCCCATTTTACAGATGAAAAACTTAGTTAAATCAAAAAGGAAGTAATTCAAACATGTAATGACAAAATGAAAGACAAAAAGAGCAGGAGGAAGGCATAGCCTAAGAGATGAGAAGAAAATCAGATGAAGGCGTTTGGAAGTAGGATCAGCTGTGTTAAATTGGGTGCAGAGGCTGAGAAAGGTGAGTTGAATATATATTGAATTTAGTAACATGTATTAGCCAACAAAATGGAAGAGCAATGGGGGACAGTGGTGGAAGGGGTGGGGGAGCAAAGATTCCAGGAGATATGATCAAAATATACATATGAAACTTGTGGAAACTGTCAGAGAGGTCTCCTTTAGTTAACTGTTAGCATACATTTGATTGTCGTATTTACCAGGTGTAAGTTTAGAGCCTAACCCTGAGGAGGACAGACTCATGGTCAGTGCCATGAGAGGTACCCATTTATTTTGTTCATTTTTCCTTGACAATGTGTGTATCAATGTACTTTGTACTATGCATTGAATATACTTAGAATTTAGGACTAGAAGAGACTTAGGTTGTTATTCCAAGCCTCTCATTTTCACAAATGCCAAAATGTCCTGAAATGAAACAAATTGTTTGACCTTCGACTCCTTGAATCTGCAGCATTAGAACATGCAAGGAACAAAACCATGTAGAATCTTTAAAATCAGCTCCTTTTTAAAAAATATACAGTGAGTTTTAGTTAAACATCATGTGCTGACATTCCACCTGGTTGTGGTTTTGCTTTTTACTAGCTGATATTCAGCAAAGTCAATGGTATTTCCCTTGAGAAATAAAGCGATTATCCTATCATGAAAAAAAGAAAACGTTACTCTAGAGAAGCTTATTTATTCTGCAAATGTCATAAATTTGTTTTCTTACCTAGGTCGCAATTATATTCTTTTTAAGTTATTTTAGTCAGTCATAGGATAAAACATTAATCATAATCTTACTGTGGTTTTTCTCCAGACAATATTTAGATTCATGTTTGTAAAACTGTCTTTCAAAAAAAGACAGCCCAAGTTTTTAAAAAATTTAAATATTTTATGTTTTACTTATCCAAATAGTAAGTTCATGATATATGCATTTAAAATAAACAGTCTCTTTCTTATTTCCTACATCTGTCTACACATTTACTTGTTATAAAGCTAGTCAAGGATGTCTCTTCCAACTTAAATTCTGTATTAGAAAATTTATTTTCCTTCTGCACTTATTTACTTTTATACTTCTAACTCTACAGGCTGTGAATATTTGCAAACTTCAAAGTTCAAAATTGTTATCAAATATTAATATATGAAGTAAATACTTTTTTTTTTTGGTCTTTTTCCGTGTCCGGCAATGGATCGCAACCCTCAGTGTCGCCCCCGTACTGGACCGGGACCAGCAACGGGATTGCAACCCTCGGCGTTGCTCCCGCACCTCGCTCAGCCAGTGAGCGGGAACTGGTCTGTATGTGGGATCCGAACCCTCGGCGGGAGCGCCGCCACACTTCCCAAGCGGCGCACTACAGCAGTGCGCCACCGGGCCGGCCCATGAAGTAAATACTTTTACGTAATACGATAGTGGTTACAAACATGAACTCCAGTGCCAGACTGCCTGAATTTGAATGTCAGCTTCACTGCTTACTAGTTATGTGACCTTGGACTAGTATGACTACTGTGCCTCAGTTTCCTCATCTGTAAAATGGGGGATAACAATGGTAGCTACCTTGTAGAGTTGTAAGGATTACATGAATTACTATCTGTAAGGATCTGTAAGGTACTTAGAACAGTGCCTGACACATGGTAAGGCCTAATGCATGTAAACATTAAAAATATGTTTAAAACATAGTATTTTTAAAAAGAAATGGTGCTAAGGCAAACCTTTTAAGTTTTATCTTTTTGGGAGGTGTCTTGTTTAGTTTTTTTATTTTGCTTTTTGTTTTGACTTTGAGATATTTGGAAGATGGAAAACACTCCAGACTGAGGATGATTCTTTCTCATTTATCTTAAATCCATTTTTCCTTCCATTGGGCTCTTTAAAACTAATGGGTACCAATATGCTACTGGAAAATTTTGTCTGCATTCACTGTATTGCTCTATACTTTCCAAAAAAAAATAGAAAATTTTAAACACAGACACATAAAACACATATGCGCACACACCTTAATAATTAGTTTAATTGCCTCCTCCTTTATGTAGTCAAATAATTTAATGCATCTTCTAAGTAAATTGCATCCCTAAATTTTCACTATTAAGTGAAAAATCTGTACTTTTTAAAGTTGTTATATTCTTTAAACCATTTTTTCACTTTCAAAAAGCCATAATTGAGTAAATTTTTATAGCTGTTCTAAGATGCCTAAAATTCTAATTCAAAAAATCACACAAATGGAAAGGATCTTAAAGGGTTATATAGTAAGCCTCTACTTTGAAAAATAATCATTCTACCTTGACACTCCTTTTTTTTTTTTTATAAAAGGATTTTTTTTTTTCCTTTAGTAACATATTCTAAATGCTTACCAGTCCTTGAAGTCGTAGCATTGGACACATAATAATCACTTATTTAAAAACAGGACTTTCTTCCTAATGGCTAAATTAAATTTTTCTTATAACAATTCAAATTTTTTGCTTCTTGACATTCTTTAGAGTTTATAGTAACCCATAAAATGTAAGGTTATTTTCAGTTTTATTTTCTAAATGATTTCCTCTTGCATGTCACTATAAAGCCCAATTTCTAAGTATGTAATTATTTTTATTACTTCCCTCTGTGCCTTTTCCAAGTAACTTAATCTTCCTTTAAATGTAGGCCAAAACTATTAGGTTCAATATTTCAGTTTTAAAAAAACAAACAAACTGATTATTATAAAGGTAAAGACAGGTTTTTACAGTTTAAGTAATTGTTTTTACTTAACACTGGGCTAGCAGCTGACTTCGAATATGGTCCTGAGTATCAACTCTTCTGATTAGTCAAAAAATGTTTTTTGTTTTTTATAATATTTGAACTAAAAGTTGTTGGGAAAAATAGGAAAATGGTCAGGGCCCCTCATATGTTCAGAATCTTGCCGAGCATTTGCTGTAAATATCCTCAGGTGTTCCTTGTTACTACTTAATGTAAGTTGTGTATGGGTATCCAGGTGTCCAGGGTTGTGGACTTAAGTATAAAAGGCTAACAGCTCTGATCCACAGTGCTTCTCAGAACTCTCAGAGAAGCCACTAGGACAGTTGCTCCTAGATCTGAATAAAACCCATTCATTTTTCTATACCCACGGCTCCCAGAACCTTTTTTTCCCTATTGCGTAGCTCACATGCCTGTGTGTGGAGGGTTTGTGACAGACTCGAGGGGTCTGTAAGCGCTAGCTTTACAAAAGTCCACCTCTATTGCTACTAATTTCTTAAGACATAAAATTCTAGAATATATATCAATAATTTCATATTTGTAAAAGGTCAAGTAATTAGATATGATTTATAATATTTTTATAATTATAGAATTAATATAAAAATCATAGAATAAAGCAAAGGGAAATAATACTTATAATGCCATCATCCCCAAATAGCATTTTGGTTTAAAAATAAAACTTTTGGTTTATGATGTTACAAAATGATTTATAGTATGTTTTGTAATTTTAAAAACGTACCAATAAAATAAACATCTTCCCATATATAAAAATGAATATATTGCAACTGCATTTCTAATGGCTTCATAACATTGCATCATTTAGATTTATCATTATTTACTAAATCATTTAGTTTCCTTTCTTTATAAATAATAGCAAGTAATGCTGCATTGAATATCTTTGTGCAAAGATTTTTCTTCTTCATTGATTACTTCCTCAGGATAAATTCCTAGAAGTGAAATTGCAAGTGGCAGGGTATGTATATTTTTTAAACTTTTGGCATACATTGCAAAATAGAATTTCAGAAAAATTATATCTGTTTATCCTTCTATCAATATCGTTTTTGAGTGTTTGTCTTCCCCAACCCCCTTACAAATTCTGGGGAAGATCTTAATCTTTGTCAATCTTATTTGCAAAAGATAGTTTAATTTTCAGATCACTAACTGCTAGTAAGTATACTTCTAAAAGTTTATTACTTGTTTACATATCTTTATTTCTGAATCGCCTATTGATATCTATATTAAACATTTGCTGTATCCTGGGAGTCTGGCTTCCAGTCTGTATTGTTTTGGTAGTACAAGTAGCATACACTTTTTTTTTCCTTTGATGGTGTGAGGAAATTACCTCTCTGTGTGCAGTTTGGGGAGGACATAATGATAGAGACCTTGCCAGCCCCAGCCAGATTGTGAGCAAATGACTTACTGTGCCGATCTGGCTCTCCTAGGTGTTTTGGTTTTGGCGGCTGGCCGGTATGGGGATCCGAGCCCTTGACCTTGGTGTTACAAGGCTGCGCTCTAACTAACTGAGCTAACCAGCCAGCCCTACTTGTAAGAGTTTTGAATTTTAAGTGGTGTGATGCAAAGTCAGAAAATGAGTCCAGTTGGGGGGACTTTTAGCTGCTGATATCTCACTGCCTTGCCTGGGGGAAGCCCAAGGCCAATGACTGGCCAAAGGTCAATGTAAGGAGCCTTGAATTTATTGGGGGCAACTGTACAGAGCCATCCCGGCAAAGGCCACCCTGTAGGATTGGCTGAGACTTCAGCTGCATCCTCACTGAGGGTCTGCTTCTCCCTCTGCCCAATCCTGAGAGCACTCCCCAGCAAACCTTCTCTACACCATCTCCACCTCAGTGTTTCCAAGTAACTGTCCATTTTTCTAGTGGCAGCACTCAGAGAAGACTTTATGGTAGTTCCTGCTACCAAATCCCCCTAGAACTACTTTGCTTGTCCTTACTGCATCTGGTTCTTCTTCCTTTTAGCTTTTTTCTATTCTCCCAGTAATTCGCTCGTTAAGTTAACCAGAGTTGGTTTCTGTGGCTTGCTACCAAGAGTCAGTATTAATAAAATGTTCTTTGCCATTTTTCCGGTGTCTTTTACTTACCGGTATTAAGAGTTATTTCCATATTATGGACATAAATCTTTATATTGGTTTTCTCCAGTTTGTCAATTGCATTGTAGTTTCGTTCATTATAGTGTTGACATTCAATTATTAAGAAAATTTACTTTCATAAAGTATCTTGGGTTTTTTCTTTGTAATTTTTACCTTTGATATAATGCTTAGAAAGGCCTTTACTATTACAAGATAATATACATAAAAATTAATATGTACTTTTTTATCTTATTTTATTTTTATCCCCTAATTCTTATGACAATTATTTTTGCTTTGGCTTATGGGAATGATTTAATTATTTCCTACAAATAATTTAACTGAGTATTTACATTTTTATGTTAAAATTAGTTGTAACAGTAACCGCAGACTTCAGTGCTTAAATAAGATAGACATTTATATTTCACTCAGATAAACAGTTCAGAAATGATGTCTTAAGCTGGCCAGGCAGCTCTGCCATTCGTATCAGAGGGCTCCCATTTCTAACCACCTCCAGGTTAGGTTCAACATGGGAGCCTTCATTTGCTGCTATTTTCCAGTCAGCGGGAAAGGGGGACTAGAAAATGGAAAACAATCAGCTTACATACACATATGTGCACACACACACACACAATAACACACACATACACACATGCTTCATCTTATTGTCAAAATCTAGGCCCTTGGCTATGCATAGCAGGTTGGGAAATATAGCCTTTAACTGGGTAATTGTGTGGCCAGCCAAAACTCATAGAGTTCTAGAATCTCCCATGCTGATGAGTCCTGTCGGTGGGTAGAAACCTGTATTTTAAAGGGTTATAAAACACTTTTAATACTAGTATTAAAAATGGTAATTATGTTGAACATGGAACCAAAAATGTACCTACAAATATTAAGTGAAAATTAACACATAGCTAGCACTTTAAAGGGATTTTTCCCTTACAGAATGGTGTGTGTGTGCACATGTGTACTATAATATTTCAAAACTTCTCTTCCTCCTTCACCACCACCATGTGTTTGGATGTAGATCATAAGTTAAGAAGAAAGTTTTGTTTTGTTTTGCTTTTAAGTAGATAGTTTTAAGCCTCTTGGCAGCTTCTTGTACTTTTCATCTCTCAGATTCTTTCTGTGCAGGCTAGGTGAATATGAATAATGATGATAGGAAGGATATATTAGGATGATCGTTTAGGAGCACTTGCAATTTATGAAAGAAATTTATCAGAAAATTTAATATTCCTGAAAAGGAATGGCCTATGTAATTTATGAATTAATATTAAAGATCTAATAATGAAGAAGGAATTAGAAGTTCCATCTTCTAATCTATATATAGAGTTTGTTCTCATTACTGGTACTAATCTTTATTGTGATGGTTTGGACACAGTTTCGTATTCACCCTCTTATACTTTAATTTTTGGATTATAAATGCCCAAACCTTAGAATTTATTAACATCGTTGCCCAGTTAAAGCCTAAGGATAATTCTTTGGAAACTAGCATAAGATATCCCTTGGAACAGTAGAATATTGTTCTGTGTGAACCATAGTTTTGTTGCAGAATGGTGTAGGGAGCTTTGTTTAATTTTCATCTTTTTTATTATATGTATATACATACAGAGAAGTGTTTAGAACATATATGTACATTTTGATGAAAATTATAAAGTGAACACCTGTATAAATCACCATCTATGTCATGATACATAGCATTGCCAGGCCCCCAAAACCCCTAAAGGGTGCCCCTTCCAGATCACAACCTTTCTTCCACTCTAGATGGTTTGTGGTAGTTATTTCCTTGGTTTTACTATCAGTATATCCATCCCTAAACATAATACAAATGGATTCATACTGCATGCCTCTTTTCTGTCTTGTTTTCAGCATAAGTTTATACAATTAATTCACGTTGTTGTGCGTGTTGTAGTGCATTTATTTTCACAATATAGCACTACCTTATATGGCTTATATGGATATACCACAATTAATGTAGCCATTCTATTGTTAGTGCATATTTTGGTGGTTACTAGGTTAGCTTTTGTTTTTTCTATTGTGAACACTGCTGCTGTGCCCATTTTGTGCGTGTGTGATAATGAATGTGTAAATTTCTGTAGGGTGTATATTTAGGAGGGTATTGCTGACTCATCGGGTATGTATACCTTTACCTTCAGTATATAATGACAGTTATCCCAAGTGGTTGTACCAAGAATGGCATTATTTTTAAGGTGCTTTACCATGTCTTCAAATATTTGGTAAAATTTTCTTGAGAGGAAAGCGAAGTAGGTATACTATGGTATTGGCTTTTATTATAAAATGAATTTTAAAATAACATCTAGAAAGGATGGAAACATTCTTTTCCAGTCATTGTTTTGAAAAGGTACCTAAATGTGGATGACGTGAATTCTATATCATACATATTATTGAATGATTGGGGTTTATGAACAGTTATCCATGCAGTTTCTTTTCTTTAAGACAGTATTTGGCAGTATAATAAAAACAACTGTTTATTAAAATATATGTTATATATGTACAAATATTTATATATGTATATATTAAAATAAAAATTTAAATCAGGCATAAAGATATGAAATGCAAAACAAAATATACTAATTCTTCTCCCTAAAGTTCTGCTTTAACTAACTGCCTAGATCACAGTTTCTTTTGTGAGCTTCCTGAAAAAAAAATTATATATATATATGTCTTCATATACATAAATGGATCATGGTGCAAATGGTATTTTTTCACTTTCTTTAATACTATGCATGACTCTGTCTTTCAATGCAAATAATATTGGATTGATTGCTTGTATAATAATTTATTTAACCAAGCAGACTAATTGATGAATATTTAGATCATTTTTAGGTTTTTGTTATTACCAATAATGAATCAGTAAATAAGTCAGAATATATAACTTATAATTTTTGAGAGTTTATTTGTTATATAAATCCCTAGTTTAGAATTATGGTTCAGAGTATTTAGCATTTTAAATTTTGATGGACATAGCAAATTTGCCCTCCAAAAAGTGGTTTCAATTTATATTTCTACCAATTGCTATTTGCTAACATAGTGTGTTACCAGAATATTTCACCTTTACTGCTCTCGTAGTTGAAAAATATAATTCTTTCGGTTTGCATTTATTTAATTATGAGTATGTTAAAGTCAGTAGGGGTTGGGGCGTAATGTTAAGGGACGCCCCAACCCCTACTGACCTTAACACATGGGCCTTAGAAAACCTATAATAAATATTTTAATAAAATAGCTAAAATATGATTTTATCAAAACACTTAAGGATGGCTAAATGAGTTTGCATTTGAATATATAAAAATAATTCATATGAACTTAGCTCATACTTCTCAGCTAAAATGACTTCTAGTTTAACCCAAACTAAAAGAGACTGAACAGATCTAAATAGTAACACTTAAAAGTAGTGGAGAGCAACCAATCATGCAAGACTTTTTTAGTTTATATTCTTGCTTCTTATAAGTTATAAAGCTGTTCACAAATTACCAAGTAAAAATAACTAGTGTAAGATCAAATCTTATCTGCAGCTTTTGGGCTGGCCTGTTGGCTCCGGTGGTTAGAGTGGCTGATAACACCAAGATTCAGGATTTGATCCCTGTACCAGACAGCTGCCAAAAAATAAAAATGAAAAACAAAAGTCATCAAACTTATCTGCAGCTTTTGTTCAGTAGGTTAGGAACTCAAAGCTACCAGTTGTACTTTGCTGGATACGTGAGATTCTATATTGTCCCCCAAATATTCTTGATTACTCCAGAGTTCTTCAACTCAAGCCTTTATGATAGCAGTTTCAGGCCAGTTAGGATTGGATCTTGTACTTTTGGTTTCTAGGGTTTAGGAATTGTATTGGACTGAGAGAATTCTGCTAACTGTCCCATATCGGACTTTTAAAGATGATGCAGATTTTCTAAAAGATTCCCAATTTTACAAAGTGTATTGTTTTCAATAAAATCAGCTTAAAAATATTTAACTAAATTTTATCTAGTTTATAGCCTAATAAAACTTAAAAAAAAAACTCTCTTAAATTTTAGAAATACCGTTCTATTTATAATGTTGTGAGAAAATTGCTTAGTTGGCTCTTCTTCTAGAAATTAAATAGCAACTATTGATATAACATTCAAAAATGTTTTCAAAGCATTTAATTTCTTCTCCAAAATGTGTATTTTTTATTAAATTCCAGGATAACTTAAAAACAACATTTTGGACTGTAGTATTAAAGTTAAATTTAATATGTTATAATATTTTGCTTCTGCTAAAGAAAATGTAGACATCAGTTAAGTTAGTTAGAAGGTGAATATAGTGTAAGTTATCACTTACCTGGATCCTGCTATAAATCAATCCTTCTAAATATCAGAATTTTCAAAATAGCTGAATAATAGTTTTTTAAATATTAAGATTTTAAACTGCCCTTAGAAATCTCTGTGAGGTACTGTAACTGTATTATTTCCTCTACTCTTTAAGAGAATACTGAAAATCCTTTAACACTTTCTGGCTCAGATAAACTTCTGGAATGATACAGCTATCATGACATACTGAAGGTAGTAGCTATAGATATAAACTTAGATTATTAGGATACAGTGCTGCATGGGTGTGTTGTGTTTGTTTCTGCACATCTTGCAAGCAGAGGCATTGACTGCCTTTGTTCCAGACTATCTTTTCTTGAATGTTTGTGTAGCAAACAGCCTTGGATGACTGAGATAATGTCTCCCTGCAGAGTGAAGAGCAGGCATGCTTACTGCTCATTATAAAAGATTCAGGTTCCCTAAGCTAGGGTTCCACTCCTGTAACACAACTACTGTGCATGCAGGTGTCACTTGCCTTTCTTCATATTGTCCTGTGGGAATTGGGGTGTAAGGAACTGGTGCGAATGGTGATATCCTGATGACTGGTAGTGTCATAACAAAGTTATGTGTTTCTGACCCTAGCATCTCTTGTCTTCTGCCAGCATCTACAAACCTGTAGTGGGTTAACTTGCTAGCTTGCAAATAGGGTAAAAATCTCAGAACTTTCACAGGTCTTGACAAGATGATTACAGAACAGGGATCAGTGAACTTTTTCTGTAAAGGATCAGATAGATAATGCATGGCTTCTGGCACATAAGCTTCTTCTTCTTTTTTTTTTTTTTTAATTTTTGGCAACCCTTTAAAAATGTAAAAACCATTCTCAGCTTGCATTTCAGTCTTTTGTCTGAATTTGGCTCACAGGCCATACATAGGTTATTGACCCCTGATGTAGATCATGGGATCAAATGACGATTCTGCTTCCCCAGCAAGTTCCCCATAATTTCTCTCAAAATCATGACTGCTTGCTTTTCAAACATGCTTTTCTCATGACTATTGTACAATGAAGGATGTAGTGCTACACATTTACTTGGAAATAAAATATGACTGTCTGAAAAATTAATTAGATAATAAAAAGAAACCACAGTATTTTCCTAAACTGTTTTCTGGTACATTTTTAATCCTTGCTATTGCTCTTGTAAATCAGTTATCTGTGAGCCAAATAGCTCTGATTCATTTGACACTAAAAGGCAGCTTTTGTCAACTTATTCCTTCTATAACACAGATACTGCTTACAATTAGAATTTGCATGGAGTTTTGGAGGAGGGTTTATTCTAAAAATCTATAATGCATTCCTCAGAAAATAGTCATAGTTTCATCCATGAGCAGCTTCTTAAGGTTTGTGTGAACAGAATTTCTCAAGCAAAGAATAGTAAACATTGGGTCTAGATTGGTCATCTAGTATTGATGTGTTAGACTATTTTAATCAATCTTTCTTCTGAGAATAACTTATGAAGCTGTTTAAAGTTAAAAAAAAAAAAAGAGCTTGAGGTCATCTCTAGGTTAGCTAAACAAGGAAGAATTACCAGGCCAGGATCTGGGGGAGTATGGAGACCTAGGGAAATGGCCTGGAATTGGGGTTGCTTTTCCCCTGGGAACAGAAATGAAGGAGCTGGCTCATGGTTTGCAGGAATCAGAAGTTAGAAGCACAGATATGAGAGTCCAGAGCCCATCAAGCCAGGATAATGGTGAACTACTTGCCCAACATTATGTCGAGACCCCAATGTTACAGCTTAGAAGAAAAGGAAAAACAGAAGACAGGCTTTTTCAGGGACTACCACCCAGCTTTAAATCACCTCAGTCTCTGGTTGTTTTGAGGTGATCCCGGATTGCTACTACTACCAGGAACTTGGAGTAATTCCCCTCCTGAGGAAAATAACAGCATCCTAGTTCTCAAATCATTTCTACAATTTTGCATGAGGTGGCAAGACAACATGGATACAAAAATTTATGTATCATAAAAAAGCAGTGGAAACAGAAACATACATGGGAGTTATACATATTGAAGTTATCAGACACACACCATATGAGGGATCTTCAAACATTTCATGAAATGATTTGTATTATCTTTTAATTCCATTTTTTCCACAAACTTTTGAAAGTACCCTCATATTTATCAGATTATAATTAGTACTTTTTTAGGAATATAAAAGACAAGGTAGAAACTTTCAAAATTCAAATTTAAGAAGAAGCAAATGGGAATTCTAAAATTGAAAATATAATAACTGAAATTAAGAACCTAATAGATACATCATGGAAAGAATAAAGTAGAATATAGGCCAGAAGAAAATAAACAGAATAAAGCATGGAGAATTAAGAAACACTGAGAAGAGAATTAGTAAAATTAAAGAAAATATCTGGAATAAATTTTATAGAGGTAAAAGGATGGAAAGTAAGTAAGAGAGGGTAAGAGACTTAGAAAATCTAGTGAGATTTTGGAGGAGTCAGGGAAAAAGAAACCAAGTTATGCTCAAAAGTGCAATGATTAGTCTGAGAGCTGACTTTAAAAAAAAAAATTGTAAAATATACATAACATACTGGAAGAAAGTGAGCCAAGATGCCTGTTACCATTCATTCAAGCTTTATTAAAGGAAGAAAATCTGCTGGGCTGTGCTCAAAGTAGCAGGCAGCCCAGGGCTGCCCTGAAAAGGGGACAGCACAAGGTGTGGGGGTGGTAGAGCTTATATAGTCTGCCAAGGGCTGGCTGATACCATCAAGGAGGGTCATTATGCTAATGTGGATCGGGGTGGAGAACTGCATACTTGCAGAAGCAAAAGGGGTTTCTGTTTAAGTCAGGAGGCTTCTCCTAAAGGGATGGGGGAAAGGGAGGGGAGGGGAGGAGGTGGGTGGTGCCATTTTGTACTTGAGCTTGTCTAAGGTGGCTCTGGTTGTGTTGCAGATCTGTTACATACAATTTACCATTTTAACCATTTATATATATAGTTTAGAAGCATTAATTATATTCACAGTGTTGTGCAACCATTACCACTGTCTATTTCTGGAACTTTTCATCATCCCATTAAACAATAATGCATTCCCTCCTCCCCCAGCTCCCGGTATCCTCTATTATACTTTCTGTCTTTATGAATTTGCCTATTTTAGACATTTCATATAAGTGGAATCATACAATATTTGTTGTTTTGTGATTGTTTATTTCACTTAGCATGTTTTCAGAGTCATCCCTGTTGTAGCATGTGTCAGAACTTCATTTCTTTTTGTAGCTAAATCATATTTTATTTTATGTATATATTACATTTTGCTTATTCATTTTTGATGGACACTTCGATTGTTCTTATCTTTTGGCTATTATCAATAATGCTACTGTGAACATTGGTGTGCAGAATCTCTCTTTTCAATTATTTTGAATATATACCTAGGAGTGGAATTGTTGGGTCATATGGTAATTCTATGTTTGTCTTTTAGAAGAACTGCCAAACTGCTTTCCAAGAGCTGACTTCTAAATAAAAATAAAAATAAGCCAGAAAATAATGTAATGGCACCTTCAAAATGCTAAAGGAAAATAATTGAAAATAGAATTATATACCCAATAAAAATATTCTTTAAAATGACATTTTCAGACAAACAAAAATTGAGAGAATTCCTCACTATCAGAGCTGAGCTGAAGGAAATACTAAAGGGAATTCTTTAGACAGGTGTAAAGTAACCTCAGATATGAGGTTCAATATATAGGAAGGAAAGAAAAACAATGAAAGCAGTAAATATGGAAGGCAAATGTAAAATAATATTGATAGTATAAAACAATAATACTATCTTAGGTTTAAATATAGTGAGAATTAAAATACCTGACAAGAATGGCAAGTAAGTCAGGAAGGTGTTGAAGAGTTAGTTTTCTAAGGACCTTGACTTGTCTGGGAAGAGGATAAATCTACTAAATAATATTAGACTTTGATAAGTCAAGGATATGTGTTCTAATCTTTAGGAAAATTATTGAAAGAATACTAACAGTACATGACATCCAAGATAATTCAGAGGACAATAATATGTAATATTATTATGTAATAATAATATTACATATTATTATTAATATTATGTAATATTAATGTAATTAATATTCATAATAAATGCAATAAAAGAAAGCAAGAAAGGAAAGACAAGATAAATAGAAAGCACTTCATAAAATTATAAGCTTAAATGCAAATATATCAGTAATTACATTAAATGTAAATAAATGACAAACTCAATATTGCACTGTTTACAAGCATGATAATTAAAACACAGAGATTAAAAGTAAGAGGACAGAAAAATACGTAAACACTAACCAAAGGAATGCTGATGTAGTTATATTCATATCAGATAAAGCAAACTTTAAGGTAAAATGCATTTGTAGAAATAAAATGTATGCTTTATAATGATAAAAGTGTTAATCAGCCATAAAGATATAAAATGTTTATATATGTATCTAATTATATGGCATCAAAACATGTAATGCATAAATGCTGTAAATACAAGGAGAATGAAACAAATCCAAAATCACAGTAGAAGATTTTAACACACCTCCTTCAGTAACAGACTAAGCATTTTTAAAAATGCATGTGTGTGCACACATGTGTGTGTAATGAGCAAGGGTATAGAAGATTTGAACAAGATTAGCAAACTGGACCTAATAGATATGTACAGATCATTACATCCATTGACTGGAAAATTCTAGGACCAGATGACTTCTACCATACTTTAAAGATATAATATGCCAATCTTATATAAGCTCTTTCAGCTAAGATGAAAGGAGGGAACTTGTTTTCTGAGACCAGCGTAATCTTGGTACTCAAACCTGACAAGGAGATAATGAGAAAGAAGTTAAGAGCCAATTTCACATATAGATAATATATAAATATTAATGCAAAGAATTGTGTATCTGACTAAATTGGGTTTATTTCATGAATTAAAGATTGAGTTAATATTACACAATCAGTATAACTAACCATATTAACAGAACAAAGGAGAATAATTATGTAATATTCATAATAAATGCAGAAAAGGTATTTGACAAAGGTCAACATCCATTTGTGATCAAACACTTTGCGTACTAGAGGTAGAAGGAACTTCTTTCACATGATAAAACATCTGTAAAACACCTACAGCAAACATTATACTTACCCTTAAATTATTGAAAGCTTTCCTTTTGAGATAGTAAATGAGATAAGAACATCTCCACTTTTATCCAACATTGTATTGGAAGTCCTGCCTGAGCAGTAAAACAAAAGGATATAAGTATCTGAAGTGAAGAGCTAAAGCTGCCATTTTTCATAGTCAATGACTGTGATTATAGAAAACCCAAAATACTCTACAGATAAATTATTATAGTTAAAAGGTGAATTTAGCAAGTTTGCTAGATATAAGCTCAATATGCAAAAATCAATTACATTTCTATATCCTGGCAAAAATAAGTTAGGAAAAGAATTTTTTTAAATGATAGGATTTAAAACATCATTAAAAAGCTGCCATGGAATAGATCTAACTACAGGGTGCAAGACTCCCTTGCAGAAAACTATAAGGTTTTATTAAGAGACATTAAAGAAGACTTCACAGAAGGATATACCATGTCTGTACATTGAAAGACTATAATGTTATAAAGAAATTAATTCTTCTTAAATTGGTATACTGATTCAATATAATTCCAATAAAAATCCTAGCCTGCTTCTTTTTAGGGGAGATTTAAAGGGAATGAAGAGTGGAAAAAATGATAAGCTGATTCTAAAATATATACGGAAATGCAAAAGGCTAAGAATAGCCAAAATATACGTGAAGAACAAAGTGGAAGGACTTGTTTGAATAGATATCTTGACTTCTTATAAATCCATTGTAATTAAGACCATGAGGTATTGGTACAAAACAGGACTATGAAATAGAACAGAGATCTCAGAAACCCACCCATATATAATGTACTTGATTTACAAAAAACATGCTACAGCAATATAGTGGAGACAAAGGGTCTTCATTATATGGTACTTTGCAATTGGATTTTCACAAGGAAAAGAAAATAAATAATACTTACCTCACATTTTACACAAAAATCTACTCAGTTGGAAATTAGATCTAAGTGTGAGAGCCAAAATAAATCCTCCAGAAGATAATGAAGTAGACTTTTTGATAATGAAGTAGATTATAAGAACTTCTTAAATCATTGCTTTCTTAAGGACCAAAAATATACTAATTATAAAGACAAAGATTGGTAAGACAGGCTACATTAAAATTAGGATCTTTTGTTCATAAAAATACATTATTATGAAAGTGAAAATTCAAGACAAACTGGGTGAATATATTTTGCAACACAATAAAAAAGGGCTTATATCTGGATACACAGAAAATCTCCCTACAAATTAATTTGAAAATGATGAAACAACACAATAGAAAAATGGGCAAAAGACTTGAACAGGCACTTCACAAAAGAGGTATCCAAATGGCCAATAAACATTAAAAAGGTACTTAATTTCATTAGTAATCATGTTAATTTGAATTAAAACCAAAATGTAAAACTGCTACACACCCACCTAGATAGACACACTTAAGAAGACAGCTAATGCCAAGTGTTGGTGAGGATATAGAACGAAAGAAACTCTTTACCATTGCCAGAGGGAATGTAAATTGTTATAATTCACTTTGGAAACCAGTTTGGCAGTTTAATTAAAGTTGACCATAATTTATATGTTACGATCTGTGATTCTACTGCTAGGAATGTGCCCAAGAGAAATGTGTGCACATGCGTACCAAGAGAGAGGTATAAGCATGTCCACAGCAGCATTATTCATAATAGCCCCAAACTGAGAACAATTCAATGTTTATCAACAGCAGAATGAATAAATAAATTGTCATATTCATACAATAAAATATTATACAGCAATGAAAATGAATGAGTTAAAGCTATATGCAACAACACGGATAAATCTCACAAATATAATGTTGAGAGAAAAACACAGCACTATGTGATTCCCATCATATAAAATTCAAAAGGAAGCAAAATATTATAGTGGTTAGTCATGCATGCTTAAGTGGTAAAACTATAAGGAAATGTAAGAAACTGATTACCATAAAAGTTAGAACAGTGGTTACCTTTGGTGGGTAGAGAGGGACTAATGATTGCAAAACAACACAAGTAGCACTTTAAGTTGCTAATAAAATTATATATCCTGAGTGGGGGTGGTGGTTACACATATTGTCTTGTGCACTTTTTGTCTATGTTATATTTCATATGCACACAAAAAATTTAGACCATGATAGAAGACAGGAGGGGGCAGCGAGCCATTCAGTGACCTCAAAAATAGGTTTTAATTAGGGCCGGCCCGGTGGCGCACTGGATAGTGCGCCGCTTGGGAAGCGCGGCGGCCCTCCCGTCCGAGGGATCGGATCCCACGTGCAGACCGGCTCCCGCTCACTGGCTGACCGAGGCGTGGGAGCAACGCCGAGGCTTGCCATCCCGTTGCCGGTCCCGGTCCGGTACGGTACGGGGGGCAACACTGAGGGGTGCAATCCGTTGCCGGACACGGAAAAAAGACAAAAAAAAAAAAAAAAATAGGTTTTAATTAGGGCCGGCCCGGTGGCGCACTGGATAGTGCGCCGCTTGGGAAGCGCGGCGGCCCTCCCGTCCGAGGGATCGGATCCCACGTGCAGACCGGCTCCCGCTCACTGGCTGACCGAGGCGTGGGAGCAACGCCGAGGCTTGCCATCCCGTTGCCGGTCCCGGTCCGGTACGGTACGGGGGGCAACACTGAGGGGTGCAATCCGTTGCCGGACACGGAAAAAAGACAAAAAAAAAAAAAAAAAAATAGGTTTTAATTAAATGCTGATTACATTAGTCAGGACACTTTTGGTTGCAAGTAATAGAAACCCAACTCAAACCTGCATGAAATAACTTTAGCTAGTTCTATAGAACATCTAATAGAAACTCTAGTGATGGATCCAGGGGCTCAATATCAGTTGTCTATTCCCAGCCAACACACATAATAAATAAATGTTTATTAAATGAAATTCAAAGTCCTTTCTCCAATTCTAGATTCTGTTTCTCTTTATATGTTGGTATCATTTCTCTTCTGCTGGTAAACAATTCCTCCATGCAGCCGGAAAGATGCCTTAAGTCATTCCTGACATCGCCCTTCCAGCTTACAGTCAAAGAAGAAGAGGATTTCTTTCCCATTAACTGGCAGGAACTTCTCAGGGAGGTCTCCATCAGGCTCTGCTTAAGTCACAAGTCCATACCTGAACAGGTCATTATGAGGGTTTGTGGTGTGAGATGAATTACTCTGAACTGGGTCCTGTACACACCACTAGGACTGGCTATGAGTGGGAAGGGGCAGGGTCAGCCTTAATAGGACCTCATAGGATAGGAGAACATGATTCGCTAAAGGGGTGGATGCTGGTGAACAAACTGAACGACTGCATCATGAAGTCTATTTCATTTTAACCGTCTTGATCTAGCAGTGCTGTTCATCTTAAGCTGCCTGTTAGAATCACCTGATGAGCTTTTTGAAAATACTGATGCAGAGACCCTACCCTAGACCAATTAAATCAGAATTTCTTGGGGAGGAAGGAGGGCACTGATATTATTTTTTAAGCCCTCCAGATGATTTTAATGTGCTGTTTCAGTGTTGAGAAGCGCTGGGTTACTATGGAAGTCATGGAGGTAATATTTAGGGCAGAAAAATATCAAAAATATGTATGGATACTCTCATGTGAATTCTATAGTTACCTAAAATATATATTTTTTTAATTTACAGGTCATCACAACCTGTGATTACAATTAAAGATTTTTTAAAAAGAAGAGTCTAGCCCTTCAAGTATTGGTTTGCACTTCTTAAGACAGAGGTAAATGTAACACCTTTATAAGTTCTTGATCAGCAAGGTAATCACAGTTATGTTAGCTATATTAGCACATGAAAAACAATCAACTGGTTCACAAGCCTGCTTTAAACCCACAGGAAATGGATTCTTTAGCATCTCTTAGAAGTTGGCCAACACCATTTCATCAGCAATATAGGTGATAGTGCTCTGAAAGAAATTTTCTGAAAGATACACAAAGTTCCATACTAGTCTACTTTCTCATTAGTTATAACTGCATTTTAAATCCTATCTCTTTTTCAAAAGCCAAAGCTACCCTTCTGGAAGTACAAAAGACCAGACTTGTAATAATTCAGGCAGGACTGTCACAGGATAGTTCTATAACTTCAGATAACTCAGCTCGCAAAGGGCAGCAGCCATTTCTGAGTTCCAATATCACATCAGTAGATAGATGCTAATATTGTTCTGATAGATGTTAATATTATACTAATCCAATATGTTATGCTCACTCTTTGTAAGCAGTACAAATGGCCATTTTTCTCTTTTAATATTAGCATAACTACTCTGGTAAAAGAAAGACTTTAGACTAAATTTAACAAAGTTTAATTGAACAAAGAATGATTCGTGAATTGGGCAGCCCTCAGAACCAGAACAGATTCAGAGCAACTCCAAGGCTGCCACGTGGTCAGATAATCTTTAGTTTACGGACAGAAAAAGAAAAGTGATGTACAGAAAATGGAAATGAGGTACAGAAACAGCTGAATTGATTACAGCTGGGCGTTTGCCTTATTTGAACCGGGTTTGAACAACTAATTGTGAGGCAGGAAGCTAGATATGAACAAGAGCGGGAGAAGGAAAAACTGGTTATTTGCAAATGGGACAAACTGGTTCCCTGAGCAGGCATGCACATGTGCAGAAGCGACCACAGGAGACAGTTTCAGACAGGGAGCTCCCCACCACCTTGTGCACCATTTGGTTAGACCAATGAGTTTTCACCAGCTAGGGCGCCAATCTCTTTAATCAATACAACAGAGATTACATTCAGGGCTCAACCAGTGACCAAATGGCATGAATCCAGCTAAGATGTCTTAAAACACCAGGAATGTAACCTTCGGGGCTCTTGAGCACTCCTGTCTCACTCGAGCCCACTCCATTTTCTCCAGAGTGTACTCTTCTCTGTTCCTTTGCTAAATAAAACTGCTTTTACTTTTCGTTTCTGGCGTGTCTTGTCCAGTTCTTTGTTCAAGACACCAAGAACCTGGATCTAGCCTGTGGGACCTAGGGTCCAGGGTCTCCTAAGTGTGCAGGTTCTTGCCACCACTAAAAAGTTCAAAGCAGGAAGTGAACCTTTTGTTCTGAGTTTCTGTTCTTGCAGGAGGTGGCAAGAGGTCATGAACTGTGAAATACTAGACTGCCCTCAAAATATATCAGCTGGAACGGAAATATGAGCCCCAGAGATGAACTTTGGTGAATCTCTTTCCAATGAGGACCTGGGACCTCCACACCTACCTGCCCCAGTTTTATGTCATGAATCATCCATGACAGAAGTCTCAGTTTGCCACCTGTGGACTGTAACCTGTACTAGCTGAGGGCTCAAGATTTAGCCCATGTGACAACTTCCTAATGTCCTGCTGTTGCCCAAAGGCCACATTCCTTCCTGGGTCCAAATGTAAATTTGGCTTCAGAAATGACCAACAAACTATGTCCCATAGTAAACCAATCCAAATTTAACAAACTTGTATCCTTTATTCACATGACAGGACCTCAATGAGAACTTGGGCAGGAAGTTGGCTATGTGAGATGACCCTTTTCCCTTTTTCGGGAGACACTGCTTTGGGACCCATCTCCAGTGTTCTTCTTATTTGCTATTGATAAAGACTTTCTTTACCTCCTAGCTTGTGCTTTACCTCCTTGGTTGTGCTTTCCGAGGGACGGACACCCACTGCCTGTGATTGGCTGAGACTTGGCTACTTGTTACAAGAGAAGGTTACAGTCTGTTTACACATCAAGTTGGGTTGCAGTTTATTATGTCCAAAGAAACCTTTAGGCCAAAGTTAATTTTATAATACCTTTGTAAGCAGCAACATGGAATAGTGAAAAGTACATTTTTAGGATTGGATATGCTTGGAATTAAATTCTGTCTGTTATCAACTGTGTGGTAAGTTCTTAGTGCCTCACTTTCCTCAACTGTAATCATATAACCCATCTTGCAATGTTGTGAGGATTAGGAATGACAACCACCATCCTTCTGCTGTTTTGCTTCAGAATTTAAAAACAACAACAACAGCAACAACAATAAAAAAACCATACAAGTAAAAAAATGAGTAAATATATTCTTCTTATAAAAAAATGTTTTTAAATACAAATAAGGAATTTAGCCTTTGTTGACCATACCCCCTCCCAACTTGCCAGTGGTAACCACTAGTATCAGTTTGGTATTTATTGAGAGACTAAATATAGAAATGAACAAGAGAAACACCATATATATGTCAATAGAATTACGACACACAACCTCTGCAGCAACCAGCCTTGTAAGCCAAAGCACAAGACCTGAAGCAGTTGGTTCAGAAGGATCAGAAGTTGGTTTCCAACCCAGGACCAACCAGAGAAAGCCAAACACACTCCTCAAACCAATCACATAGATGCTTCACTTTTAGTTAGTCCTTCTCTAGCTTCCCATGCCAACAATTTCCAATCGTAGCATACCTGAAGCCCTTCCTCTTTTTCACTAAAAACTTCTTTTCACCACTGCCCTACCTGCCTTTGAGTTTCTGCCAAACACAAGTGATGCTCTCTGACTCCTTCGTTATGGTAAGCCCTGAATAAACAGCCTTTAATTGTTCTCATTTGGGTGGTCTTCATTTATTTCCATGATATGGGTCCAGTCTTTTTACTATGCATATACAGATGGACATTCATACGTATGCTTGGAAAATATATACCACTTTGTGGATTTTTAAAAACAAAAATAGTATCATGTTATATGTAATGTTCTGTATCTTGATATTTTTTTCTTAAGAAATTTATCCATGCCGATTCATTCCAATTGTTTCTACTTGAGGGAGGTAGTAATTGTTGGGGTGCAGAAAGCTGTTACCCCCAAACAAGGTGTTTTGACATGCTGGAATAAAGAAGCAGCCTCAAGTTCTCTCTGACCACCCCCCCGCCACCCCTCCCATCTCTCAATTCTCGGTCACTTTCCAAAGCACAGGATGAAGCCGCTCCTTTATCTGCCTGAAGTCTGGACTGGCCAAAAGAGATGACAATTACCTCTGGTCCTTTCCCTGAGTTTTCATTAACTTAACTCAGATCACAGGGAAGAACACTGGAGACTGAATGCCTGGACAGACTTTTGTTACAGACCATTGTCTTCTATTTTAATCACATTCATTATTTTGAAGAAAATCATTTACCAGTCATTGCTCTGCAGGCCAAATAGACTTTGTTCCAGGCCATTGTGTGTTCTCCAGGCCCATTGCATCCACCTAAGAATCATTTACTCCTACAGCCGCACCTCTCCTTTCCCTGTGGAGATGGGTATATAAGCTCTCTACCCCAGTGAAAAATTGGGACATCACACTCTTGTGATTCCCCCTTGCTTTGCCTTCTCCCAGCATGTTAAATAATAAAATTTGTTATTCCTTTTCATATTGATCTAAATTCGCCAGTGATTTTTATGAATCCTCTTCAGGGGTGAAGAGGAGGATTTCCCTTGGCCCCTGCATATTTATTCTGGCTTCTCTCACACAGTTAGCTCTGTGGTGCTACCAATTCCAGTGCTTTACAGGTTGCTTGTTGTCCTGTGTCTGTCACAGGGACTTTCTTTCCACCTTTGCACCCCCATCCACTTCCCTTTTACCCCACCCCCAGGTCTAACCCTTATCCTCTCAGCTGCAGTTGATTCTCCATGACCTTGGCTGGCTACCTTTCTTCATGGTTGCTTGAAATGGCTGCTCAGGGACTGTTTCTTTTGTGCAAAGTTGATGCATGTCTGAGGATTCAGAGGCATTGGTCTCTGGTTGGTTTGTCCTGTGTATTATCTGCTCAACTTCCTCATTACTGACATGTGACAAATTGCAAGTCTTACTCATGCTGGATTCTTTCACCTTGAGTCAGTTTTCCAATTGTATGTAAGGAATTTTTCCAATGAATTAAACATACCAACCTTAGAAACTGGTTTGTGAAGGAAGGAAAATAAAGTTAAATGCTTCATTTATCTCTACTCTTACCAAATAATTTGGGTCAACTTTGCACTCACTCAAATAATGTCCCTCCTGGTAAACACCCAAAGGTTCAGAATTAGGAAACCTGATAGTAAGGTTTTAGAAGAATTACTTTTAGGAACTGACAGTTGCATGAACTACTAGAGCCTCTAGAACCAATATGGACAACCTAATGAAGTGGTGTTAGTGTAGGCTTTGGGAAAATATAGCTCTGCATTTGAATCCTCACTCCTTTGGTTCAGTGAACTTGGGCAAGTTTCCTAAATTCTATAAATCGAAGTTTTCTCATATCTATAATGAAGATGAGATTACTTATCTTACAGAGTTTGTAGGGGAGGAAAATTTTTTCCTCTACTCCATGGGGGCCTGCAAATTAAACAGACAAAAGATAGACTAGCAAGAAAAAAGATACATTTTTTTTCACATAGGAGAACACAGAAAAACGTCTCTCCAAATAGCTAAAGATGAGGGTTTATACCTAACTTAACAGGGGGAGAGGAGAAAAGGCTTCTAAGGGGAGAACAAATGGTACCTAGGGGAACAACTGAGAGATAAGAAAGTTTGTGAAATTGTTTGTGCAGGTGCAAGTAATCTTCTCTGTCTTCTTTATATACAGTAAAATTCTCCCAGAGAGATTTATGGCAGCCTCACTCCTAGTATTTCTGCCTTTAGTCAGATAAAGAAAGCTCCGAAAAGGCCTTTTTTCTGCATTTGTTGAATCTCAAATGTCTTTAGTTTAAAATAATCTTCATACCAACTGTAGGAGTCCGAGTGGGTCCCCATAGGTTGCCATGAGAATAATTGAGGTAACCAGGCAAAACTCTTAGCATAGCACTCCCCCGAAATTAACTTTCATTACTGAAAATTAGTCTTTCTGTCTTGACATCAGTAGCAAATGAGATATTGTAATGATTTTTAGTTCTAACATTGACCCATTTAATAGATCTCAGCCAATCCGTTTAATTCCTGGATCAGCATTTCTTATATACTTATTCAATTGCAGATTCATCACTTTTTGCTCCTATTTAATTAAACTTCTAATCTAACTTTTCCAGATCAATTTCTTCCTGATTGTTAAACTTGCCTTAGAATTCCTTACAGTTGCCCTAAATAATTTGAGCAACTCAAGAAAATTAACATCTGCAAAGACCTGTTCTTACCTTTCTTAACTTCCTCCTGGCTGCCTATGGATGCTCTGGGAAGTCATTCAAGACATTTTTTTTTTTTTAACCTATATCCTCTTCACCCCTTTTGGCTTCTTGTTCATCAGAGGAGAAACAGAAGAGGAATATCTTTGCTTTTGTAATCTTCTCATGTCATCAGTTGTTTATAAATGCTTAGCATTTAAAGGGCCACCATGGTCAGTACAAAAAATGCATTTTATCCATAGGTATCTTTTTTGTTGATTGGTAATGTCATGGACTTTTAAATGAGGTCTGTGTAGCTAAATCCTAATAAGTTTAGGATGGGTCAGAAGATTTGTGCAATGAGCTGGATGTGTGTTTCTCCCCCAAATTCCTGTGTTGAAACCCTAATCCCAATGGGATAGTATTTGGAGGTAGGGTCTTTGGAAGGTGGAGGCCTCATAAATGGGATTAGTGCCCTTATAAGAAGAGGCCACAGAGCTAGCTAGCTCTCTTTCCTCCATGTGAGGATATGATAAGTTGGCAGTCTGCAACCAGAAGGAGGCCCTCACCAAAACCTGACCATGTTGGCACTGTAATCTCAGACTTCCAGCTTCCAGAACTGTGAGATATATATTTCTGCTGTTTATAAGCCACCTAGTCTATGGTACTTTGTTATACCAGCTCAGATTGACTAAGATAATTTTTATATTATGTTATATTACTTGCAGGAGGTATGTAACTTCTCCTTGAAATATATAAAGTGCCTCTGTTATCTTCTGCTGCCTAAATCCACCAGATAAATATTTGGTTTACTTTGCTTGGGAAAACCATTATTCATGATAAAAATATCTTACATGTTCTCTATATAAATGCAGTGGATTATAAACATGCTTATTAATTCTCCATTTTAAACTGGTAATTGCTATTTTACTTGTCAATAAATATTTCATTTATTATGATATTAAACAATTGATATAAATATATTAATATAATTATATACTAGTTGCTAACAATATATACTATAACTTGCTTATGAAAGATGAATTTAAAAACACTTGAGTTGGTCATTTTACATGGAAGCATCATTACATTTTAAGTTCAGAGACTAAGCTGCTAAAAGAGAAAAACATTTAATGCTATTCCCTGAAGGCTAGCTAGTAAATTTATAAATAGTGGGACCACCAGGGGGAGTGAATTCTAGAGCTGAGAACCCCTCACTGAGTCCATAGTAGACTGGAATAAAATAAGGGCAAAGTCCATTTAGCTGGCCAAACAGCCAGGCAAAATGTATACAAAAAAACTAATTTGGCAGCTATGGGAAAAATGATTATTACAAATAATTTCTATATTTTCAATAAAATAAACTATTACTTTATTTTGGAAACAGTTATGTCTTCATTTGATTAAATCTTTTCATACCATAAAATTAGAATTGTGTCTATGAATATCAGAATAGAGATCAACTTTATACTCTTTGTGGGTGTTGAATTTTTTCCTGGTTTATTGGCAGCTATTACAGTACAAGAGGTCCTAGAAGACCTCCTTCTTAAGTATTCTCTATCTCCTAGGAAAAAAGTTGAGCCCTAAAATGTCATTTAAAAGAGTGCCAGCCTAAATTAGAACATAATTTACAATAAAAAGACAACAGCTCAGATCTTCAACCATAATTACTTGGGTAATTCAAGATAGGAAGCACTAATTTTTCTAAACTGCCAAGATAATTGAGGGGTTATGAAGTCAATTAGCCTGAATTATCCCAGTGGTTAACTCTACAATTAAAATATACGTGATAACTCTAACTCCATACTTCATAATTTTAGGGCTTATTTTGGAAAAGTGGCCTTTGTCAAGCTTTGAGATAACATTACTTAAAACAGAGGAGCCTCTTATTGAAAAACCACTGAAGCTAATTAGCATGGATTTTGCTGCTTGATGGAATCTTAAAGAGCCTGATAATTACTCTTTGCTTCATATATTATACAATTGACCATTTACCCCATATAATCTTATTTTTTCCAGCTAACAGATGAATTGTCTGAAAAATCTGTCCTCTCACTTTAACAACTGGCACTCTCAGGACTCATGGGACAAAGTCAATTGTTCACAAGGCAGAGAAATCAGGAAGGGGCCTGACTTCCAAATAACTGATGATTCATAATACTAGTACAGAGGGTTTGATATAAGAGGATCTCATAGATTCTAGGTAAGGCAGGTAGCTGGCCTTGGAAGACTGACCAGAAGTAACATCTGGTTGGCTGTCTCTACTCGTCCTCCCTCTTGGCCTGCTGTTCAGTGGCAGAGGTGGTGTAACAGCCTGGTAAGGAAGTCTGGCAAATGCTACACAGGATTTTTATTTCTCATGGGGTAATGGAGCAGAATGAGAACCAGGACCAGGAGCTCATCTAAACAAGCCCGTGCCAGGGACTCAGGACCAAGGCTGAATTATTATCACAGGCATGAAGTAGCCACAGAGAACTCCTGATTCTCCAGCTCCTGCAAACCTACTTCTCTGCCTTCCCTATTTCAATAAGTAGCACCATTCATCCATTCCCCCCAGGCCTCCTATTAAAGATTTGCTCTTTTCTTTTGTAATAACAAAGCTCGATTGCATATTAAAATCATAGCAAAAATAATTGGCAACCTAAAAGATGATTTCATTTCCTTTGGGGCAAAAAGAACTTAGGTTTACAAACATGGGACCCATCTCCACACTTTGAAGGAGATTAGAAATATTGTTTATGTCCTGAGGATGAAAGATGGGGAGGGGTGAAAGATCATAGATTTATTAGGATCTCCCTTCTAGTACTACAAATAAAAGGGAAAAAATTCCATATTGAAACAGCCTAATTGTTCATATCCAGGATATAAATAACTGATAGAAAACATTATTTTCTGGGGTAAAGTTTGTACTATGTAATTCCCAAACAAATGAAAAAGAATGGGCTTTTTTCTCACTCTTTTTTGCTGGTTTGTTTTACTAATTACTTCAGCCTTCTGACAGGAATATTAAAATGGGAACTTTATCACTATAGTCACCTTTAACCATATGTGAAAAATAAGTAACTGATATGAGAAATCGGTCTTGATCTTCCTCCTCTGCTTGATGTGAAAAAAAGGAATGTGGAGAATTTGACACCATTGCAGCCATATGTGCTCCAAATGATACCACATTCCCGATTTTCAATAACAACGTGAATATGCCACCAAATTCCATTCTTAGTTAAACACCAACATTTATAATCTTGTGGTGAACAAAGAGAAACTCAAGGTTGGTGGACATCCGCTTATGATCTGAAAGAGTTAATGTGACTAAGCATTCTGGATGTCCCACTTCATAGCAGGCACTGTGGGGAACTAAGCTCAGTAAATAATATATTTTGCTTTGGTCTGGGTTTTCATGAGACTCATGAACTACCCCCTAAACATTTTTATTAGCACATAATATGTGTCAGCTCTTGGGTTAGATACCGTAAAGAGTAAGATACAATCTGGTACCTGGAAAAGGTAGAGTCTTGTTGGGCCACATTACGGTGCACTTCTACCATGAGGAACTTTCCCGTATCTAGTTTCTGTTTCTTGATATAAACAGGGCGGTAGCCATGTTGCAAGCAAATCACGAATTTGCCGCCGCCATTTCATGCAAGCCAAAACGCACGTAGCTAACTGCTCCCTCTTCCGGGGTTTTGTGACTCGGCACTTTTTTCCCGCTCTACCGTTACCCGTCCCTCTACGATGTGGCCGCCCCTGATTGGGTAATAGTTTCCCCACCCCACACTCCCTATATAAGCCTCTGTTCCCTTGTAATAAACAGAGTTCCGGCTTTGACCGCTCTCCTGGCTCGGTGTTCTTTCTTTGTCCCCGGGGCCGAAGCGCAGAGGGGATCGGGCCTGCGACACTCATCATCCCGCTCAGCCCCATAAGAGGTTGCCGCCGGCTGGTCCGGGGTCTCTTCCAGCCCGGCTTTGTCGGTCTCCGGCAGTGGGAGAACCGACAGAGTCTACCTGTATATAGATTCTTTTTAACTTTTTTAACTCATGAAAAGTATTTTTGAGGGAATTCTATCAAAGAAGCAATGGAGACATTCATCAGAAGTTAACTGTTTCTTTGAGTGGTGTGAATATAGGTGCTCTTGTATTTTCCAAGTTTTTTGTTGGTTTTGCAGAGAGTATACATGGATACTTCAGAAAGTTCATGGAAAAAATAGAATTAAAAGATAATATGAATCTTTCCATCAACCTTTTGAAGGCTCCTTGTATATAATTTTGTATAAGTTGGAAAAAATAATCATTTTTAAAATGATGAACAAGGTCTTATAGTGCTTTTTCATAATAGAGTGCTTAATGAATATTTGTTAAATGAATGAGTACATTTTTTTTTTCCTTTTTGTCTTTTTTCGTGTCCGGAAACGGATCGCAACCCTCAGTGTCACACCCGCACCTCGCTCAGCCAGTGAGCAGGAACCAGTCTGTATGTGGGATCCGAACCCTTGGCGGGAGCACCGTCAGGCTCCCAAGCGGCGCACTGTAGCAGTGCGCCACTGGGCCGGCCCCCAAATGAGTACATTTTTTGAATTCTCTAACTTTTCTACCAGTGCCTGTAAAGACATTGAGGACATGTCTTTCAGGTCAAAATAACTCCCCGAATTTCCTTTAGGAGAGATAGTCTGCTAATGTTGTCTTCAACATTTGAAAACCCCTGATGAGTATGGAAAGAGCTTAATAAATTCTGTGGATGTTATATTGTACCCAAAGGATAAAGAAGGTGAATGTTTTTTACCCCTTTTCATTTTAGACCATGCTAAAAAATAAGCACTACTTGTGTATAGGACATAAACATAATGTGAATGTCATCACTCAAACTTGGACTTAATATGAATTACTAAAGTCTTCCAATGCATATTGATGGAGTAGATTAGAGAATGCAAAAGAAGTCTGTCTAAGCTGTAGGATGTATAGATAAGTATATGTAATGAAAAGGAAACTTAAGTTACTGGAACAATTTGATCTTGATTCAGGGATAGAAGATTTTATTTTATTTTATTTTGAAGTCTGATCTTATTTGTTTATTACTCTTTAAAAATCATATTTTTGACTGGACTCAGACTTGAGTCAGCTCTCAGAGAGGACAGCCTATTCAAAATACAAGCTTTAATAATAGTGGGTGGGGAGTGCTTTGACATCAATATTGGGGGCAGAGCCAGAGAAGGCTGGTGGTAGTTATTGGTAAATTCCCAGAGAGGTGAGTAGATGTTACAGATTGTATAAAGTCAGTCAGTTTATTGAGAAAATAGGACCAGAAAAATTTAAGCTTTTAACATCTTGATAAAAATTGAGTGTGATGATTCATTTAGGAAGTATTTAAATTCTACAATTGAATGGATACAAGTGTGCTTCAAAATATTTGTGGAAAAATAGAATTAAAAGATAATGCAAATATTTCCATGAACTTTCTGAAAACCTCTCATATATATCACTGGGACAGAGTCCTATGGAAGAGATAAGAGACATACACAGTAAATTAAATAACAAGGTATATCGTATGCCTTTTATAGGCCACTCAAGTCCTCTTTGTGCCATGTCTTAAACTAGTAGCTGCTACAGTAGGTTTGGACCAGCATCTTGTAGATTCAACAGGACAACACTCATCTAGGTGTTTACCTACTAATATTTCCTGCAGAGCTTCTCTAATGCCTTGGTGGAGGCAAGCAGAACTGCACAGATTTACGCATGTGCAATCAGGAAGTGCAGAGGAGTTATTGCCAGAAGGGCCATTTTTAATCGATGGGGAACTGGAGCTTTTAAATAAATATTTCCTCTTTTCCTCTCCCTGGTGGATTTTCTAAGATGCATTTTGTAAGGTTCATTATAAGATCCTGGTGAGACATAAGCATCAGTTACTCACAGTGGTTGCCAAGTCAATAAGCCATCTTTGAACTCATTCTCCCTACTTCTCTGTCCCAGGCCCTCAGGCTCTCAATCATGCTTTTTGGGATCACTGCTCAAATAAACCACCACTATGCAAGCCTATGTCTTAGCTCTTCTTTTGAGAGACCCAATGTCAGAGAAGGACAGGGGAAAATTAATGTGATAACGAGGACATAGCCTGAGAGCAGTTATTGCAAAGACAGATGAAGAGATAGATGTGAGAGAGAGGATCTCTGACAGAATTGATAGAACTTAGTAACTAAACAATGAAGAATGACAACAGTCATCTTGGAGTGCCAGATAATGGGTTCTATTCTAGGTAAGGCCATAACTTAATGGTAATGCCCAGTAGGCAGCTGGGACTAAGATACAAAAATCAAGTGAGAGTTGAAATCTCAAGAGTGAATAAGTTCTGTAAAAGAAGACTTTGCGAAGAGATGACCAATAGGCTAAAGATTGAATTTCAGATAATGGTCAGATCTCAGAAATCAAGAGGATAAAAGAAAGGGCAGCTACTGTGCGCTCAGGAAAATTTAGGTCTATGTGTGAGTGGGGAGAACATTTGGTTCAATTCCCCCATCAAATCAGAGACTAGACTGGAAAAAGGCTCAAGATGGAAATAGATAATAGATAAGAGATGGAGACAGTGTTGTAGATGGTTTATTGTACAGAGATAAATGTAGAGGGAGATTGTTCACTCTTGACAAATGTATTAGTCCATTTATGTTGCTTATAACAAAGTACACGGAACTGGGTGATTTATAAAGAAAATGAAATTTATTCCTTACAGTTTCTGAGGCTGAGAAGTCCAAAGTCCATCTGGTGGGAGTGGCAACAGTGACCCAGGGGTCTCACATTGCAAGACGGCGGAAGTAGAGAGAGCAGAGAGCGTGAGAACTCACTCATTACTCCCCCCTCCCCCAGGGAGAGCATTAATCCATTCATGAGGGATCTGCCCCCATGACTCAATCAGTTTCCAACACTGCCACACTGGGGATCAAATTTCCACATGAGTTTTGGAGGGGACAACACATCCAAACTCCATCAACAAGAGACCAACTTGCTAGCAGTGAACTGAAGGACAGAACTTAGATGGAAGTACAGTAATTTTTTTTTTTTTCAGAATTTAAAAAATGGGAAAAAGCTAGTGGAGACAAACTCCATGATTAAAAACATCTTGAATTTATTTTATTTTCAAATAAACTTTATTAAAATAAGTCATTGATTACATAGAAATTCTGATAATCTTACTTTCAAACATTTACACATTTTTTATACTTAAAAATATTCATTTTTTAAAAAATACGAACACTCATAAGCACTTTCTCTAAGATGCTGCCCCACAGAATGGCATTACTGAAAAGTACCTCTCTTCCAGAAAATATTGGAAGAATTCCACTTGAATAAATATTGCATAACTCAGTGCCTACTTTTACATACCTATATTTGTGTTAAGCTAATCCTAGTTTCTAAAAAAAGGTTTTTGTACTGTCAAAAAGCATTTCTGAGATACTGCCAACTCCATCTTGTGATTGAAGTTTTTTTGGTATAAAATAGTTTAGAAGGGGTTAGATGCCAAGCAGGTATTTAGAAAGAGAGTTTGATTTGATCTTTTATATTTGAGTGAATCACGGTTAAATAATGTTTCTACAAAAATGTTTTCAATATGCAATCTGATTGTTTTTTTACTTTTTCTTTAAATATTTTTTTTGGTCTTTTTCAACCATCTGTTTTAAATATAAATGACAGTTTTATCACAGTGTGCTTAGATTTTAGCATACATCATCCCTCCAGGGTATGTTTGTTATCTGTTGGACTTACACTTTGGATTAAACAGTTACTGTGTATGGGTGACATTTGAGACAGTGACTAGTTGCCCACAGAGAATGAGTGAGCCTTATGAACTACATATTGTTTACTTAATTACATGTTGTGAGCCTGTGATTTATCTATGTAATATAACTGTGACAATCAAGCTGCAAATTCATTTGCAGGAGGTTTTTTTATTGTTTCACACTCTCATGATTATTGGATCATCTGGTTTCAATTGATATTAAGCTACTGATGAGTTCTCTCTTTTTTAACTTCTACATCTTTCAATTTAGCTTACTCACCTTGTGGATTGTCAAAATTTCACATATTATTTTAATTTTCCTTTTGCTGTGAAAATTTTTTTTTGAATTTTTAAAAATATTATTTATTTTTCATTGGTTAATATTCATAATGTAGGTACAAAGCAAAGTGTCACCACTTGTGCCTAAGATGTGATGGCCAGATCCAAACTGGCAACATACCCATTACCACAAATTGTGATTATACCCTATGTCCCCCACCCAATTATCCCCCCAATTATCCCTGACCTCCCTCCCCCATCCCCCTTTCACCACTCCACTTTGTATCCTTAGGTATATTCTCTCCCTCCGCAAGACCAACACACCACTGTGGTCTTTCTTTCCTTCCTTCTTTCTCTCTTAGCTCCCACTTATGAGTGACTACATATGGTATTTATCTCTGTGCTTTGCTTATTTCACTCAACATGTTTCTCCAAGCTCATCCGTGTTGTTGCAAATGGGAGAATTTCATTCTTTTTTATGGCTGAGTAGTATTCCATGGTGTATATATACCACATTTTCCTTATCCAATCATCCATTGATAAACATTTAGGTTGATTCCATATCTTGGCTATTGTGAACACAGCTGCAATGAACATGGGAGTGCACATATCCCTTCAACATGATGATTTCCATTCCTTTGGGTATATACCCAGAAGTAGGATTGCTGGATCATATGGGAGATCTATCTGTAGTTGTCTGAGAAACCTCCATACAGATTTCCATAGTGGTTGTACTAATTTAGTCCCACTAACAGTGTAGGAGCATCCCCTTCTTTCCACATCCTCTCCAACATTTGTTATTTTCTGTCTTTTTGATTATAGCCATTCTAACTGCAGTGAGATGATATCTCAATGTAGTTTTAATTTGCATTTCACTGATGACTAGTGATGCTGAGCATTTTTTCGTATACCTGTTGGCCATTTGCATATCTTCCTTTGAAAAATGTCTATTCAGTTCCTTTGCCCATTTTTTAACTGGGTTATTTGTTCTTTTACTGTGTAATTGGTTGAGTTCCTTGTATATCATGGATATTAATCCCTTGCTGGATGCACAGTTATCAAAAATTTTCTCCCTCTCTGTAGATTGTTGTTTCAATCTGTTGATTATTTCCTTTGCTGTGCAGAAGCTTTTTAGTTTGATATAGTCCCACTTGTTTATTTTTTCTTTTGTTGCTTGTGCTTTGGGGCTCAAGCCTTTACAGTTTCAGGTCTTATACTTAAGTCTTTAATCCATTTTGAGTTGTTTTTAATATATGGTGAGAGATGCATGTCTAGTTTCATTCTTCTGCATATGGATATCCAATTTTCCCAGCACCACTTATTGAAGAGGCAGTCTTTTCTTCAATATATGTTTTTGTTGCCTTTGTTAAATATCAGATGGCTATAAGCCTGAGTGGTGATTTCTGGGTTCTCTATTCTGCTCCATCTTCTGAGTGTCTACTTTTATGCCAGTACCATGCTGTTTTGGTTACTATAGCTTTGTAGTATAATTTGAAGTCAGGTAGTGTTATGCCTCTGGCTTTGTTTTTTTCCTCAGGATTGCTTTGGCTATTTGGGGTCTTTTGTTGTTCCATATGATTGTTGAGATTGTTTTTCCATTTATGTGAAGAATGTCATTGGTACTTTGATGGGGATTGCATTGAATCTGTAGATTGCTTTTTGTAGTATAGACATTTTCATAATGTTAATTCTTCCAATACAAGAGCATGGAATGACTTTCCATCTTTTCATGTATTCTTTAATTCCTTTCAATAGTGGTTTATAGTTCTCATTGTAGAGACCTTTCACCTCCTTTGTTAAGTTGATTACTAGGTATTTTATTTTTTTGTGACTGTTGTAAATGGGCTTACTTTCTTGATTTCTCTTTCTGTTAGCTCATTATTGGAGAATAAAAATGCAACTGATTTGGGGGCATTTATTTTGTATCCTGCAACATTACTGAAATAATTAACCAGCTCTAGGAGTTTTTTTATAGTCTTCAGGTTTTTCTATATATAGTATCATGTATCTGCACATAGGGACAGTTTGACTTCGTCTTTTCCAATATGGATGCCCTTTATTTCTTTCTCTTGCGTGAATGTTCTGGCTAGAACCCCAGTACTACGTTAAATAGAAGTGGTGAAAGTGGGCATCCTTATCTTGGTCCTGTTCTTAAGTGAAAAGCCTTCAGTTTTTCCCCATTCAGAATGATACTGGCAGTGGGCTTCTCATAGATGGCTTTTATTGTTTTGAGATACTTTCCTTCTATACCTAATTTGTTGAGAGTCTTTATCATGAAGGGATGATGAATTTTGTCAAATGCTTTTTCAGTGTCTATTGAGATAATCATATGGTTTTTGTCCTTGAGTTTATTGATGTGATGTATCACATTTATTGACTTTTGTATGTTGAATCATCTTTGCATCCTTGAGATGAATCCCACTTGATCATGGTGTATAATTTTTTTGATGTGTTTGCTGTATTCTGATTGCTAATATTTTGTTAAGGATTTTTGCATCTATGTTCATCAAGGATATTGGTCTGTAATTTTCTTTGTTTGTTCTGTCTTTACCTGGTTTTGGTATCAGAGTTATGTTGGCCTCATAGAATGAATTTGGGAGAATGGCTTCTGTTTCAATTTTTTGGAATAGTTTGAAAAGAATTGGTATTAATTCCTCTTTAAAGTTTGGTAGAATTCAGCTGTAAAGCCATCCAGACCAGGGCTTTTCTTTGTTGGAAGAATACTGATTACCGCTTCAATCTCATTGCTTGTTATTGGTCTGTTCAGGTTTTCTATCTCTTCTTGGTTCAGTCTGTTTAGTTTGTAAGTGTCCAGAAACTTACCCATATCTTCCAGGTTTTCATATTTGCTGTCATACAGTCGTTTATAATAGTCTCTAATGATTCTTCATATTTCTGTGGTATCAGTTGTAATGCCTCCCTTTTCATTTCTGATTATTGTTATTTGAGTCTTTTCTCTTCTGTTTTTTGTTAATCCAGCTAATGGTTTGTCTATTTTATTCATCTTCTTGAAAAACCAACCTTTTGTTTTGTTGATCTTTTCTATTATTTTTGGGGTCTCTATTTCATTTGGTTCTCCTCTGACCTTAATTATCTCTTTCTGTCTACTTCCTTTAAGATTGGATTGTTGCTGTTTTTCAAGTTCTTTGAGGTATAGTGTTATGTCATTTATTTGAAGTCTTTCCATTCTTTTGATGTAAGCATTTATTGCAATAAATTTGCCTCTTAATACTGCTTTTGCAGTATCCCACAGGTTTCGGTTTGATGTATCATTATTTTCATTAGTTTCAAGAAATTTTTTGATTTCCTGTTTAATTTCTTCTTGGACCCATAGGTCATTCAGGAGCCTATTGTTTAGTTTCCATGTATTTGTATAGTTTCCAGGGTTTTAGGTGTTATTGATTTCCAGTTTTAGTCCATTGTAGTCTGAAAAATACTTGGAATGATTTCAATTTTTTAAAATTTGCTGAGACTAGATTTGTGATCTAATATGTGGTCTATCCTGGAGAATATTCCATGTGCTGATGAGAAGAAAGTATATTCTTTGTCGTTGGGTGAAATGTTCTGTATATATTTGCCAGGTCCAATTGGTCTAACATGTAGTAAAATCCTGTGTCTTTTTGTTGATTTGTTGCCTGGAAGATCTGTCCCATACTGAGAGAGGGGTGTTAAGGTCACCCACTATTAATGTACTAGGGCCTATTTCTTTCTTTAGGTCTATGGGTGTTTGCTTTATATATATGGGTGCTCTGGTATTGGGTGCACACATATTTATGATTGTTATGTCTTCTAGCTGGATAGATCCTTTTATCATTATATAGTGGCCTTCTTTGTCTCTTTTTATGTTTTTTGGTTTAAAGTCTATTTTTTCTGATATAAGAATAGCTACTCCTGCTTGTTTTTGGTTTCCATTTGCATGGTATATCTTTTCCCATCTCTTCACTTTTAGTCTGTGTGTGTCTCTATAGGTGAGATGGGTCTCTTGAAGACAGCATATACTTAGGTCTAGCTTTTTAATCCAATCAGTCAATCTGTGCCTTTTGAATGGAGAGTTTAGTCCATTCACATTTAGGGTAGTTATTGACAGGTATTGTTTAATTCCTGTCATTTTATTGCTTTTGTTTAGATGTTTTAAATATCTTTTGATTATTATTTCCTTTTTTATTTCTCTACTTCAATGTTAGTTGCAAGTTTGAGGTGGCATGATTTAGCTTGCTTCTGTTTCTCACTGGCATTTTTGTTTTAATGGAAGGTTTTGCTCTTTCTTGTGTATCTGTGATAGTGATCCTCATTATTCAGATTCCAGATGCAGGACTCCCTTGAGAATTTCTTACAGGGCTGGTCATGTGGTAGTGAACTCCCACAATTTTTGTTTGTCTGAGAAATACACTATTTCTCCCTCATTTCTGAAGGAGAGCCATGGTGGGTAAAGAATTCTTGGCTGGAAATTTTTTTATTTGGTGTTTTGAATATATAATTCCACTTTCTTCTGGCTTGTAGGGTTTCAGTTGAGAAGTCTGCTGTTAGTCTGACAGGGGTTCTCTTACAGGTAACTTGATGCTTTCCTCTTGCTGCTTTTAGAATTCTCTCCTTGTCTTTGAGCTTTGCAAATTTGACTATAATGTGTCTTGGAGAGGATCTTTTTGGATTGAATCTGTTTGGGGACCTTTGAGCTTCCTGAATCTGAAGGTCTGCATCTGTCCCTACACCTGGGAAGTTTTCTGTTATTATTTCCTTGAATAGGTTTTCAATACTTTTTCCTTTCTCCTCCTCTTCTGGAATACTCACAATTTGAATGTTAGAGAACTTGAGATTGTCTGCTCTCACTTTTAAATTTTCTTCATTATTTTTAATTCTTTCTTCCTTGTTTTTGTCTGCCTGGGTTATTTCAAAAAGACCATCTTTGAGATCTGAAATTCTTTCTTCTGCTTGCTCTAGTTTGCTGCTCAAACTCTCTGTTGTGGTTTGTATTTCATTGAGTGAATTTTTCATTTCTAGGAGTTCTGCTATACTCTTTTTTAAGGTATTAATCTCTTTTTAAAATTCCTCCTTCATATTCTGGATATTTTTTCTTTTTTCCTTGTGTTCTCTAAGTGAGTCTTCTTTTATTTCTTTGAGCTTTCTTAAGATCATTACTCAGAATTCCTTTTCAGACATTTCAAGGATTCCCTCTTCTATGGGGTCTGGAATTTGAGCATTACTGTATTCCTTTGGTGGTGTTATATCTTTTTGTTTGTAGTTCTAGTATTTTTTCATTAATGTTTGTTCATCTGATAGAGGACTTGCTTCTTCTGTTACTCTGGAGTTTGCTATGAGGATAAAGATTTCCTCCTCTATTTGCAGGATCTACTGGTGACTCTTCTTATATCATTGTAGTCAAGTGAATTGCAGGTTGCCTGTAGAGTGGCCCTGGCTGCTACTGCAGTGGTGAACTGTCCTTGTGGTGACAAAAGGTGTGGTGGTGTCTATGTTACACCACCATGGCTCCTGTTCCAGTTTTCTATGTCTGTAGACTGTGCCTGTGGTGCTGTGCAGGTCTTGGCTCACCTAGACAGCTATTGGGCTGTGGGCATTTCCCTCCTGGGCATTAGACCGAGCCCCATTTCCACATGGGTCTACATTCCCCTCAGTGGCTGCTGGGCTGTATGTGATTTCCTTCCCCACAGGGCCTTAGACTGGGCCCTGGTGCCATGTGGGTCTTGGCTCAGTACAGCGGCTGCTGGGCTGTGGGTACGTCCCTCTGGGCCAAAGACTGAGTCCCGGTGCCATGTAGGTCTCAGCTCACCTTGGTGGCTGCTGGGCTGTGGGTGCTTCCCTCCAGGCCTTAGACCTGAAATTTTGTTTTTAATGCACAAGAAATACAAGTTCCATATTGATTATAGAGATATTTTTTAAAAAAGGGGAAATGAAACTTTTTGCAATCCCACCATTCAGAGAGAATCACTGTTGACATTTTTGTTTATATGATACCAAAATTATAATACCAAAATTATTTGGAAAGCCGAAATAATTTTTTGTGTGCATATTTATATAATTAAAAACAAAAATGGGATCATATAGGACTTAACCTTCCCAAACTTGCCTTTTTCATTAACATGTATCATATACATATAATCCTATCCTAATATTCCCCTACATCATGATTCATATTGGGCACACAATGGATGTATGAATCCTTTGCTGTCAAATGTTTAGTGTTTCCAGTGCTGTGATAAGTAGTTGTCTAGTCAAATCTTTCTCAATTTCCTTAATTAATCCTTTAGAATATTTGGCTACATTATTCTGTATTAGATAGAACTCTTGTTTTCAAGTGATAGAAAGCACCTTTAGCTTAGCAGAAGAGAACATATCAGAGGAACAGAGGAGTATCTTGAGGAACCAAAGGACAAGGACAGAGCTGGAAACATTCTCTTGACTCTTATGTATGCTCATCTCTGCACTTCTGATTCATTCTCTCCCTCTCAACCAATGGTCTTCCTCTACTTCTTACTACAGGATGAAAACATGGCCACAGACAGCTCCCAATGTCACAGATCCAGCCATCCTGAGAGAAATAAAAGCACCCCCAATCCTTTCTTTTCTTGCTACCCCACTCAACATTCTGAATTTCCAAGGTTAACAGATGTTCATCTTGGCACTATCAGCTGGGCCCAAGGACTGATGTTAGATGCACACGGCTGCTGGGAGTCTCCCTAGAGCTGTGTAAATGGCAGATAGGCTGTTTCAAAGGAAAAGAGTAGGTTGGGCAGACAAACTATAAATACCATAACATTCTCAACACTCATCATAATCGTTTTTATTTGAGGATATTTGTTGCAATAAATGGGTACTGTAGAACCAGTAAGAAAAAAAAGGAAATTCTTTTTGGTTTGTTCCTCAATTAGAATAGCTCTTTCTAAGTCTGAGTTGATCTTCTCTGACTGTGCTGCAACTCCTTCCCAAGTTTTTGAGCTATGCATCTACAAAGGAGATGCCATCCTCAAAAACCACTCTAGTCTGACTCCACTGGAAAAATGCCTACTTTCAAAATGACAGTAAGAATAAGAAAATTCTATGAAGGAAAGGGGTCTTAAAATTTGTCAATTGTTCTTATCTAGACTTAGATATATGTAAAATCATGTTTCTCACATAATAAATTTTATGGTTATTATAAGTACTTCTAGTATTTAAGAATAAGACAGTAATATTTATAGAGAAAAATTACAGCCAACTTGTAGTGAATCTAAATTTTCTGTGGACTTTCATTATGTAATCAGAAATGTTTCCACAGAATAAAATCCTTTAGTCAAGCATGTTGAAAACATTCACGGAGGAAGGAATTAAGAGGATGGAAAGCCCAAAGCAAACTAGGCCTTATACAATTTCATCAGTTTTATGTTTTCTCAAAGCCTGTAATATTACATCAGACTGAGATCTCTACATTTTTATCATTCTCTTCTACTCTTAAATTAGTTATTTACTGCTGCATAAGAAATTACCCCAAAACTGAGCAGCTTAAGACAACAAACATTTATTAACACACACATGTTCTGGTGGTCAGGAATCCAGGATTGGCTTAGCTGGGTGGTTCTGGATCAAGATCTCTGATGAAGGTGCAGTTAAACTGTCAGCTGGGGCTGCAATCATATGAAGGCTTCAAAGCTCACTCTCATGGCTGTTAGCAAAAGGCCTCATTTCCTCAGGACATGGGCCTCTCCCTGTTCATGACATGGCAGCTCCCTCCCCCACAGCAAATTATCTAAGAAAGAAGGGGTGAAGCAGAAGCTACACTGTCTTGTATGACTTAGCCTGTAAGTGACAAAGTGATGTCACAGGTAGGGTCCAGGGGGCTGGACAGCCAGCCTCAACCCACCCTGTCCTCTTATCAGGTTCTTGACCCTGCTACAGGAAAGAATTCAAGAGCAGAGTCACAGTAGAAAGTGAGAACACGTTTAACATAATAGATAAGAAATGCAGGTTTCATGGAGAGAGTGCGGCATAGCTCCGGAGACTGAGCAGGGCCCACACCAAGTTTAACAGAAAAGTAAGTTGAGTATAGACATTAAGTATAACACCAAAAGCAAGAAAAACATACTTAAAGTTCAATACAAAGTACAGGCTGGCTCAGGAGAGTGAGCAGCTGCTGCTGAAAGTAAGTTCCATACAAAGTAAAGTATACACACCTCAGCCAGAGAAGCATGGGTTGCCTCCAGGAAATTGCCCTCCTCCTTCATCTGGGATTCGCTTTTATAGTTTCCCTATATAATGAATATTCAATCAAAAGGATGGCTTCCAGCTATGTAACATTTAGTCTTGCACATACTCAAGTCAGTCCCTTCCTGGAGCTTGCTCATTGGTGAGACCCTATCACATGCACCAGGCATATTCAAGAATATTCTGTGCTCTCTTTTGAACATGCCCAGCCACTGGATTTGCATAAGCCAGTCCCTTGTGGTCTCATTTTTCCCTGGTGGTGCTAAAAATATGTCTAACTGGCAACACTACCTTTCCTCCAGAGAAAGCTCAGAGGAGGGGCCTAAGACCTCAGGGTGTGGCTGGAAATCCTGAAACTTGAACCCAGGGAAACCAAGCACCTCCTATACCATAACCATCACTTCTGCCATATTCTCTTGGTCTCACAGAACAACCCTAAGATAATGTAAAAGGGAATTGCAGAGGGCATGAATACCAGCAGGTGGGAATCCATAGGCGTCATCTTGGGCACTGGCTACCACATATACCATTCTCAGACTTTAAAAATTACCCACATATTGTGACTATATTTGCATGTCTAGAACTCTGTTTCCCATTTATTTTTTTTCTTGGTACTCACAATAATGTTACAAACCAAGTATAATTTTACAGCTTTCACATAGAGACTACTTTCTTCAAACATTCCTGAAGTTCAGGGTTTGAGGTTCAGCAGGTTTCTTATATTTTAATCAATGATCTAAATCCTGAATTACACATATTGTGCTTATTTTAAAAAATCAGGTCAATTGAATGTCTCTTTACTCAAGCTATGGTTCATTCATTCATTCAACAAGTAATTATTGAGTTCAGGGCATTGTGTTTTCATTATTCTACTATGTCATCCCTCTATTCTATCCCCCTCTTTTTTAAAGAAACAGATTTATTAAGATAGGTTTCACAAATCACACAATTCACTCATTTAAAGTGTAAAGCCTCTCTTTTTAAACTTTACTTTTCAAGACAAATGGCCTGACAATATCTAAAATTGAGAACTGTTCTTGTGAATCAAGATATCTGACCACCATATATGTACTTAGATAAGAAAGTCCAACTTTAAGATTCCATGGATATATGTTCTACCAGAGCAAATAGAGAGACACAGATGCCTTCTTTAGTCTTCCTATGATGCTCTGCAGAACTCCAGAAACCTGGAGGGGTGTTGACGATGTAGCTAACAGGACCAAACAAGTAACTTCAGTGGCCTGAAGACTTGTTTACTCTGGGCAAGTTCTCCAATCACAGCCCTATTATCTTATTATTTGGTCCCTAAGAACAGATTAAACCAAGCCCTAGTAGTGACTATAAAAGATTGTTTACCAAATTATCAGTACACACCCAAATGCTGCTGCTCCAGATAATTAGGTTCACTAATGAATGGAAATTATATTTTAACTAATGATATTCCAAAAAAATAAAAGACGTTTTCACAGGCTCTATAAAGACAATCACATAAGCATAAGCAAAGCAGGTGCTGATCTTAACGAAAATGTAATATACTTTCTTTTGTTCTCTACTTTGGGATATTTTTTACCCATTTAAAAATTATACAGCTAGTACACATACACTACAAAAAGTGAGAAAATACATAAAGGCAAAAGTACAAAAAAAATCGTAAGCACTCAATCCTTTTATCCAGAGAGTGCCTGTGTATAAGTCCTGATATAAGTCCTTCCCAAGGATTTTTTTTTTTTTTTGGTATATACTTATATAAACTATAGCTGATACATTGCAATCCTTAACAGTCTAATTAAAAACCGGGCATGTATTAATATTTAACATCCAGGTTATTTCTGACCATTGGGCAGTCTGCCCGCTCTGATCTCCAGCAGGTATCCACTGTCTTCTTTACTCCCTGCCCTGGCTCCCCTGGGTCCGTGTTCACTGACTATCACAACCCCTGGAGAAAATTCACCATCACCCTTGCTACTGGTGTCCCTTGCCTGTGTGAGGGGTATTTACCGTCCCATGGTGCTTAAAAGGCTGATGAGTATCTCAAAGCAGAATTTCCATGTGCCATGACTAAAGAAAACAGCTCCTTCAGTTTCTCAGAGCTCAGTTGCCCATCTCCTGTCAGCAAGTCTACAAACAAACATACACACTTATCCATAAGAAGAAGCAACGTTTTTAGAACAGCAAGGTCTCAAGCCAAATGTATCAAACAAAACATTTCTCTCAAACAGAACAATACCTGCTTCACAATAAGAACATTCAGCTTACCCATGCTAGGCTGCCTCCTATGGGAACCTCTTTATACTAAAACATTCAAATTTGGGGGGCTCACCATCTCAAACAGCTTCTATTCAGATGAGGGATCAGCTTAATACTTATGTCATTTAACTGCCTATTCAGGATTTTTAGATCAAAGAAATAATCTGCCCTAAAAGTAGATCCAGTAACTGCAAAACAAACAAACTATAAAAACCAGTTCACTCCTTTGACGATTTTGTACGCTTTAATCATCTCCGTCCAGGTTTCAATTGGCCAAGTTTCAATAAAGGTACAAGGTCAAGGTTCTTATTTCTTGATGAGCAGTCTCAGCTCCTAACTATGGCTTCTCTGAGGAGGGTTTCAACTACAAGTGCGCATGGCAAATGGAGACTTACTGTTTTAGGCAAATATATACTTGCAAGTTATTGCAATGAGAAAATATTTACATATTAGTTATGTAATTAAAAAAAATAAACCGTCAACATCACCACCAACAAAACAAGATACATGGCCACAAATGTGTTGAAGTATTCATAGTGAAGCTCATGGTATATCTATTTCTTTTTTCTTTTTTTTTTTTTTTTCTTTTTGTCTTTTTTCGTGACCGGCAATGGATCGCAACCCTCAGTGTTGCGCCCATACCAGACCGGGACCGGCAACGGGATCGCAACCCTTGGTGTCGCGCCTGCACCTCGCTCAGCCAGTGAGCGGGAACCGGTCTGTACGTGGGATCCGAACCCTCGGCGAGAGCGCCGCTGCGCTTCCCAAGCAGCGCACTGTAGCAGTGCGCCACCGGGCCGGCCCATGGTATATCTATTTCTAATGTTATAAAACTTGTGGCAGCATGGTCCAGTGGGAAGACTAATCCAGAAGTCTGTGCACGTGGCTGTGTAACAGCTGTGTAATGCTTGGCTAAATCATCCAGTCCCTTGGATGTCTTTTCCATTCCATGTTGTTTGGAATGCTGAGGCACCTTGGAAATCCACCATCCTCTAGGGTATATAACTTTGACTTGAGTATTCTGGTTGTAAGAAATGTTACATTACTTTTATTTCTCTAAAAAATTTAATCTTCTGAGAGTTCCCTTTTACCTGGTTGAGGGAAAATTTAATTTGTCATTTTCAGATTTCTGTTCCCCTGCTCTAGGGTTTTGTTCGAGTCCCAGGGAAACTGTGGTCCACACATCTAGGAGTGGACCCTCTGGTCTTCAATTGACACTAAGGACTCTAACTTGCTCTTGTCCAATCCTGCAATGTTTCTTGAAGGTAGGTAGCTCAGCTTCTTTCTACCTTATCTTGGCCATGAGATCCTTTAACAACCCTCCAATTTACTTTTCTTAAAGTTTGTTACTACCTCCCTGTACCAGTCATTTGTCTGCTTTGAGCCCTGTTCCTGCCCTTCTTTATTCTGTTAATATTCCAGAGGGCTGGAAGAAAGCAAGTTACAGTTCTCAGACTCCCTTGCCGTCAGGCTTCTGGTTAGGGCTGATAATAGGCACCAGCAGAATATTGGAAAGTAGAAGGTGGGGAGAAGAGATTCATGTATGGTTTTCAGTTTCTGATAGTGTCTCGGGCAGCAATGATGGCATTTTCTGCAGTAACATTGATGCCAAACTTCCATCCCTGGCTGGGGTGGCACCTCACCAGCAGATCTAGAACTGACTGCAATAGTGTCTCCACCAGCACAGTGGCAGGTACAGGCTTGTGAACCCCAGCTCAGGAGCATGGGCAGTTGCTGTACTTTGGGCATCACCTTCCTTTCTTTTCATCCTCCACCACCCCTTCCGTATTTTCTCCCTTTCATTACCAATTTTGTAACCAGTTCCTTGAATTAAATTTCCTCCAATTGAAATACTCAAATTGGTTTTTCTTTTCTAGAATTATTTTTATTTATACATACTTATAATTACAGGGGAACAGAGTTGACTACCAGTATTTGTGTGCAGTATGTCATTATCAAATCAGTATTATTAGCATGTTCATCATTACAAGTCATAATCACGTTTTGTGTCCCTTACCCAATCACTCCCTATCTCCTCTCCCCCTCCCCTTTTCCACCTCTAGTAACTAAAGGTCTGTTCTCTCATTCTGGAAGTTCAACATTTTATATGATCTTTCTTTCTTTGTTTCTTAGCTCCCATTTATGACTGAGTATGTGCAGTGTTTCTATTTTTGTGCCTGGCTTATTTCACTTAACATAATTTTCTCCAGGCTCATCCATGTTGCTGTGAATGACAGAATTTCATTCTTATTTATGGTTTTTTTGTTTTCTTGACTATACCTAGTATCCTTGACCCACCCTATCATAGGCCTGGTTACTTCTTACAGGACTCTGTGTGAGAGAAAGATGCTGTCGTTGCCAGTCTCAGATCCCGTAAAGCCCTAGTCAGGATTCTTTTTCTAAAAATTTTTAATTGTTTATTTATTTATTAATATTATTTTTTCACATTCTATGATGTTGTTGCGGAGCAGTGGTGGGGGAGGGGGTGAAAGGAAGAGAGAAAGAAATAGGGTGGAAAAAGGAGGAAGGAGGAGGGGTGGGGTTGTGGCCTCTGGCATCCCCCTCATTCCTGCAGGGCAGACCAGGGGGCTTCTAGTGTTGGCTTGGTCATTGCTGGGCTGGGCACAGATGTCAGGGGTGTGTGGCAGAAGCCCTCACCTCCCCAGTGCCCCAGCACAGGAGCCCGGGGCACTTCTTGGTGGTGGCTCAGGGTCGTCACTGGCTGTGCAGGCATCAGGGGGCATGGCCAGGCCCACAACTGCTCCATCTTGGGAGAGCCCAGGACACTTCCTGCAGTGGGACGGTGGTTGTTGCTGGGCTGGTTGTGGGTGTCGGGGGGGGCATGGCTGAGGCCTCAGCCCCACACTGCCCTGGCTTGGAAGAGCCTGAGGCACTTCCTGCAGTGATGGCTCGGTGGTTGTCGCTGGGTTCGTTGCTGGTTTGGTTGGGCATGGCCGAGACCCTTGGTACCCCACTGTCCTGGCTTGGGAAAGTCTGGGGTGCTTCCTATAGTGGCTTGGTGGTCATCACTGGGCGGGTTGTGGGTGTCAGGGGGTATTGCTGAGGCCCCCAACACTCCCCCTTCCCTAGCTTGGTAGCCCTAGGGGACTTCTGGTCCTTCTAGGTTTTATAGGTGTTCTTTGGTGATGTGAAACCTGTACTAATTAGTATCAAACTTCGTCTCTGGTCTGTGGGTATTTTGTTTTTTCTTTCAGTTCTGTGTTGGATTATTTGCTGTTCCTACCACTTATTCTCTGCACTGGAATTAATTTGTTGTCCTTTGCTTACTTCTAAAATGGGGGAACTTCCATGGAGACAAACACTTGAGATCTGTGGTTGAGCTAAATTGTTGCTTTGCTCATGATTCCCTGGGGAAGGCTTTTTGTGAAGCTCAGGTTTTAATGGTTGACTCTATAAGTACTTCCAGCTCATGTCAGATCTGGTGCACCTGGGTTGTGTAGAAACTCTGGTCTGGGCCTGAGTATTTTCATCAAAGTGCACCCCATGCAATTCTGCATTCCTGACCAATCTCCTCTGAATGGTCCTGCACTGATTGGGGGGCAGACCAGCTGTCCTTGCTGTGCCCAAGTGTTCTCCTGGTGGACCCGTCTCCCCTACCGCCCGTGCTCCAAACACTTCCCACGGGACAGGCCATGAGCCGGTCCCTTGTGATGACTCACCAGCCCTTGAGTGGCTCCTTTCTTTTAGTTGTTGTGGCCCCTCACTCCTATGTGGGTCCACTGGAACCTAATTAGTGGTCTTGCTGGCCTGGGGGCCACCAAGGCCTTCTCCCCTGCAGCCTCCAAGCAACTTCATCCAAAGGGCACAGCTGTGGCTTTTGCCAGCTACTGCTCTGTGTGTTCACCCTCTATAGCCTTGAAGTGGCCAGGGCTCAAAATGGTTGGAGCAGTTATTTTTTTCTCTCATCGTGTCTTCTCCTGCCTTCATGTACTCCACAGGTCTCTTCTCCTCTTGCCCTGATTTCTAGTGGCCCCAGATTGGCTGTCATCACCTTTTAATAGTTGTAAATTGGTTGATTTGTGGGAGAGAATGATACTGGGGACCATCTGTTTGGCCATCTTGACTGGAAGTCCCAGTTTCTGACGCTGGGAAGTCCAAAGTCTATCTGGTGGTGATGACAGTGAACCAGGGGTCTTACATCGCAAGATGTTGAAAGAAGAGAGAGCCGAGACTGTAGTCAGGATTCTTGAGGTTGTGAATAACAAAAACCTAGTTGAGGAAACTTAAGACAAATGGAAAATTTATCACAAGATTACAAATGTGAATCATGGAACCCTACTGCTTGGATGTATGCAGGCCTCCAGAACTATGGATGGGAACACTACAGGTAACTGTATCAGCTAGCTAATGCTGGGCTGGTTGTGGGTGTCAGGGGGGGGGTATGGCTGCCCCTAAGATAACAACAATTTACTATTTTTCCCAAGCCTATGGGTTGGCTGGGAAGTTCTCCTCATCTGGACTAGGCTTGGATAATCTCAGCTGGGCTTTGTCTTGTCTATTGGGTCAGCTGGTGGGTGGGCTAGGGACTGGCTTGTTAGGATGCCCTTGGCTAGGGCATCACAGCTTTACTCCTTATTCTTCTAGCAAGCTAGCCAAGCATGTTCTCAAGGAGTGGATGGTTTAAAGAGAAAAAGTGTAATTGTTCCAGGCTTCTTGTGATGTAGTCTTGAAACCGGCACTCTGTCACTTTTGCCAAGTCACTAGACCAGCCCAGATTTAAGCCATGGAACACTCGGCTCCACCTCTTGATGGGAAGAGCTGGAAAGTCATATTGTGAAGGGAATGGCACTCAGGAAGGGGAGTGAAGTGTTGGGGCCAGTTATGAACTCTTTCTACTGCAATATCCCGGGACATCATCTCTGCTTTTCTGTGAAGGTTTGCTTTATTCTTCTTTCACTGCCGACCAGCTTTCTCTTTTACCTGGCCATGTGATAGACAATGGTCACTGCAATCAGCTTCCAAGTTTACATTTTTACTATTCAGGAAGATAGCCGAGCTAACCCTGGAACCTCAACCTACTCCATATGTCCTGGAGAAGGTTTTGGTGGCTCATCTTGATTCAAGTGCCCTCTAATGGATCAATAAACTGTAGTCTAGAAGATAGGGTCAAATTGGTGTTTCCAGGACAGCCATATGGATGGAAAGAGAGTAGAGGATTGTTATAAGAAAAGAAATCAGCAACACAAATGTTATTCAAATAGAGCTACAAAATTTGCCGGTGGTTTCAACATGTCTTTAATCTTCTTTTTTTTTTTAGGAGAACTATCTTTTTGTAACTATGGTTTAGGTCACAAACAAAGGAGGAAGATGAATTAGTGTGATGAGCGAGAGCCTGGGTTCTAGAATAAGACCGCCTGTGTAGGTATCTCCCATGTGCCACATCCTGGCTGTGTGACGTTGGGCAAATTCTTCACCTCCTTGCGGACGAGATACCTTATTAGTGAATCTGGGAAGAAAATGATTTCTGCATTGTAGATTGTTGTGAGGATTTAATAAACAAATACATAAGGTATGTATAACAGTGTCCATACAGAATGAATGCTCAAAAAATGTTAGCTGTTGATACTGTTACCATCATTAAAGACAGTGTTGAACACTGAGTAAAAATTCAGCAGTAGATCACTTGTGATTTCTCTCTGTTAACCCCAAGTGTCAGATTTATTTGCTAGGTGTTGCTAGAGATCCTTAGTTTGAAATTAAATTGAGCTTATCACAGGATATCCCCATTGGAAATCCCAGATATGTGTTTACTATTCTATTGGTCATCCTTTCTAGGCATTCCTTCAGATTTTTGTGTATGCTCACAAAAGGCACAAAGAATTAAGTCAAAGTGTACAAGGGCCAAGAAGGCCAATATGTCAGCAGTATCAAAATGAAGGTGTGAACCATGAGAAGGATGGAGATCAGAGAATGACTCTCTGCTGTAGGCTATAATAAGTCAGAAAAGCATAGAATATTGAATAGAAAAAAAGATTTATCTTTATCTAATTTTTCCCTAACTGCTACACTAAACCCAGAAACCTAGAAATGTTAGCAATTTTACGTCCAGTAGCCCTGGCCAAAAAAGAGAATGTAAAACATTTAAATATGGAAAGATTCATTATATATAATTTAAGTCATACTACATAGAATGTAAGCAGGTAGACGTTTAAAGGACACCAAACCAGGAACTTATTTTAACAAAAAGGGAAGAACTGTCTCTTTAAATTTTTTAAAGATCATATTGTATTGAATAAACCCAATTTAAAACTACATGCAAGATGTTATGGAACTGTATTAAAATAGCTTCTGTTTTATTTACCACACCTACATTCTTTGTGCATATTCATGTAGGAAGCAGCCAGAACTGAAGGCAGGCAATTTCCTTATAATCTTATCAAAAATAGAAGTCAATAGTTGTAATGACTCACTTGTTTCCTTCTGCTTTCACTCCTTATCTTGAGGCCACAGATTGCATTATAGTCGGTAAGTAATTACACATCTTTTATGAAGCATCTTGAAATATTCGGGTGTGATAATAAACTGGCCATGTATTAGAATTTCCAAAGAAAGCTAAGTTTGTGACTGAGCCCTGACTCTTTAATGGAACATTTCATATTATTTTGAGAACCTGCAATGAGTCACTAAAAAAAGACCAGAGCCAAGCACTAAATAAATAAAATAAATTAATTTAAGTAAGAGATTTCCCTATTGTAAAATCCATGTCATACTTTTTTTCACTTCTAAAATATACTATTGCATTAGTCCATTTCTGTTGCTTACAAAAAAAATACTTGGAACTGGGCAATGTGTAAGAAAATGGGATTTATTGCTTACAGTTTTGGAGGCTGGGAAGTCCAAATCCTAGGGAATACATTTGGTGAAGGCCTTGGTGGTGGTGACAGTGACCTAGGGGGTCTCATGTGGCAGAAAATTGCAGAGCAGAGAGAAACTAACCTGTCATGTGCTCTTCTTTTAAAACCCTAAGAACCACACCCCCGATCACCATTTCTAATCCATTCACTATGGCATGATCTTACAGTCTAATCACCTTTTCAAGGCCCCACCTTTCAATTACCATAATAGGATTTTCCACCATCAACAGTAACAGTGGGAATTAAGCTTCTAGTATAAGTAATTTGGGGGACACAATTCAATCAATCTGTAGCAACTACGAACATGTCTTTTTGTAAATTCTAGGTAACCTGATTCCTAGAGATTTTATTTTTTTCTTCTATACTGTCCTTGACCCCAATTTATTTTTTCTCTCCATGAAATATAATTGAGTGGTTTGAAAACTATGAAGAATATTAGTATAGATGAGGGTCCAACTGAGATTAACCCAGGCACTACTGGTTAATACAATGTTAAATGTGCAGAGTGGAGTGTGGCAGAAACTGTTAGTTGTTTCTCCAAATCTATTTTCCACTTAGCTTATATGAATAAAGTCCCTGGTATTCATCTGGGCACATGACGGCCCCAAATCAATGCTGTGTTTCTTAGCCTCACTTGTAGCTAGGTATGGCCAAGTAATTCAGTTCTGCACAATGGGGCCTAAGTGGCAATTATATATGACTACTTCTGAACTTTCATGTGAGAGAAATATACCACTATTACCCCCACATCCCACCACCCACCTGAGTCTCATTTAATAATGGGATAGTGGAATGGATGATAGAGTAAATTCTTTGTCATTAGGTACAATCAAAATAAAGGACTATGACAGGGAACTAACTATATACCTTAGCCTATAATCAGAGTGACTGTCCTGAGCCTTCAATTTCAATAGAAAAAATTCTATCCTTAAAAATACAAAACATTTCTTCATAAACTGGTGGTTGCTTGTCTATTAGAGGTTATTAACTATTGTAGACCCCATCCAATGGTTCTATCTCTATTAAAGATGAAAAATGAGATTTGGACCCAAACCATGGTAAGAGAGATTTGCTGTATAAGGAAAAATTTAAGGAATAGTTTAAAGATACTAAAAATGATAAAAAGTGAAAAAACCTAAGTAAAAGATCTTAATTTTGGCTATATTTGAAAATAGGATAAACAACTGCATTTTGTTTTATGGTTTCTCCAGTTCTCTTTCTGATATAAAGTTGTATGAGTCCCCAAATATTGCATGTATTTAAAATTATAGAAGCACTTCTCTGTGAAAAAAATATAGTATAGTATCTTTTCTTATTTTTATCTCTCTAATGAGTATTACTTGAAAAACGATGCATTTGCATTCAGCTTAGGAAAGCTCAAAAAAACACTGGCTTACATTTTTATTTTTGTCATGCAAATCTTAGGCAGTCAACTAAATATATATTTAATCATATCAAAACATCAGTAAACTGTAATTTCTAAGCCATTTTACAGGTCATATATAGGACAAAGATTCTTCACTGCACACTATAGATATTTTGTTTAGAGCATCAGGTAAGATTGGCTGTAATTACAGTTTTCTTTATCAAATTTAGAAGACTATCAACCACAAAAGACATTCCTTCCACCAGCCACTTTAATTGTCTGAAAACCATAGGGCAAATATCACTGCAATCAGTTATCATCTGTGACTTGGGGACAAATATGCTAAGCAATTCTTAATTCTCTTGGACATGAGAAAAGAAACAAATGTGAGAACAATCTGCACTCCCTTGTAGTAGCCTATGTTAATTCTTGAACGTTGACCATCTTCTTTCACTGGGGAAAAAAAGGCACAATTGGTAAATTTCTGTTAATCCTACGACTCCTACAGTAACAGCAAAACTGATCCTAATGTTGCTGTTATTGCTTGAAAAAAATCTTCCAGAATGAGCATACTTCTTTAAATATAACTTATATCTGGGCAGTTGAATCCACGAGTTTTTCCCTAAGTTTTACAAACACATTATCAAGATATGATAACCATACCACCATGTTTCCTGAGTTTTTCCTATCTTCTCTCTAACTTTGATTACATTCCACCCATACTGAACATTGACTAGGATAAAACATGATATCACTGGAGCATTTCTTCTAATATCTTAGCATAACAGTATTTACTTATTTTAAAAAATTATATTTTTGGTAAAATGTGATGCAGTGGAAAGGAAGAGGGACCAGGAATTCGGAGACCTGGATTCAATTTCTGCCTTTGACCTTAATTGGTAGTGTGACATTATGTACCCAGGGTGTTAATGTGTATCACTGTCTCACCTTTATCATGAGGAGGCGTAGACACAAAGACCTCTGGCATATTTTCCTCTAAATTACAGTATGCTAAAGTTACAATTTAAACAAACATTTAAAAATGTTTATTTGGTTTACTCAATTTACATAAATAACACTGGTTTTTGTTTTTAAAACTATAAACCTTAGCAATGGTAGCACTTATGGAGCAATTTTAGTGTGAATTTGAAGTAGATTTTTACTGATGTTTAAAGAGAATAGTAACTCTCCATATCATCTCTTGGAAATGAGTGTTTGGATTGAGTATGACTATTTTATACTTGAGAATTTAAATATAGAACCAACAATTAGAGCCCAAAGTTACACAGGGAGTAAGTTAAATAATGAGCAAGTCTGCAAATCCATTAATAAAGTAATATTTTTGTGCTTTTTCTGTGTTTGTTTTGCAAACATCACTAGTATGGATTTCTGGATTTACTGTTGCTTACACTTTTGGAAAAAGCAATTGGCATTATAAGAATCTTTACTTTTATTCAGATTATTAGAGACTGTAGAAATAAAACCATTCTGAGGATGAGCTAGATCTTATCATAATGCAAAGTTTGGACATTAGTTATTCGTGTAGCCCACGGTGCTATTTTTTTTGTTCAGACACCATTAATTGATCTTCTCAAAACATACTCCTCGTATTCCTACAATTAAGTGTCCCCCACTCCCCACCACTCACTCTGCCTCCACACCATTGATTCACAGTGCAGCTCACTCTGCCCTTTTTCCACCAGCTGCTGACAACCTCAAGGGAATACAAAATCCTGGAAGTCCATGGAATCAGTGCTATCTGTCTAGCCTCCACAAGAATTCCTCTCTTGGTTGGTTTTAGCTGCAGAGCATTCATCCTTTGTCTTTAGTGAGTGCTGATATTAATGTTGTATGATAAATGTAGGTAATGTCATTTTACACCATTAACACCAGTTTCAAATTTTTATAGATTTTACCCAAATCAGGTCATCAGTTCACATGGATTTCTCCTTGACCATCAAATAAAAAGTTACCTAAAAGCCGACCTAAATCAGAATCACACATCAGAAACCTTTTAAATTAAATTACATTTGCCTCAGGATTTTTATTGCCACTTTCCTTAATTGTTAGCCAATTTGTGTTGATTTTATAATTCTGCAGAGACAATGCCAAATTATTTAGAGGATATAGTAGTTTCATCAGCTGCTGAATGAATACAGATAGGGAAAGAATGAACTGTAATTTAAGGAGCACTGGATTTATATGAGAAAGGCAAGTGCTTCAGACTGACTACCTAGCAGTTGTCTTCACTTTTCTGAGGAAAATTATTGGATTGTAGGATTACAGTCTGACTTTAGCTGACTGATAACTGACGTCGGCACGGGTAACCTTTATTTAGGTAGCCAAAAGCTATGGAGGGCTAAAAATCGAGGGCATTCTGAGTCATGCTTAGCCTGAAATTATAAGTTAAGCAATAATGAATACTCTAGAATAAACAAAAAATCTTTGTGATGTTGAGAAATGAAGATAAGAAAAGAAAATTAGGTAATCAGAAAACCCAAATGTGTAGACAAAACTTTGTTCAAAAGCATGCCCGAATTGACACTAATAAGCTGTTTCTGTTCTATAATTCTCATGATTTAATCACTTGCTCTTAGAGAAGAAGCTGGAGAGAAATCAAGTTTTGGGGTCTTAAAAACTATGCTGAATTAATTTATAAAGAAGAGAATTCAAAATGTTGAAAAAGATGTAGTGTTAACCAGCTAATTTCCGGACAATATTAAATTATGTGATCACTCTTTGTTAGTAAATGTATCACATTTAATTTTAAGTCAGATAAGATTTTTGCCACAGTATTGCTGCATTCTGCTAGAGAATGCAAATTTTCTAATAACCTGTCACCAAATTCTTTAACCAATTCACTATCTAAGATTAAAGCGCTAAATGTTCATTCTATTGCTGGGTGGGTTTTCTCCAATTTAACCTGAGGAATTTTGCAGACAACAGACAAGATCCTTCTTGATTTGTGAATGCGTTGCTTCTACTGAATTATTCATACTACTGTCATCCAAGCAACAATTCTGCCTTCATTCTGTCAGAGCAAGTCATTTTTTTTTTCCTTTTTGTCTTTTTTCGTGACCGGTAACAGGATCGCAACCCTCGGTGTCGCGCCCGTACCACAACTGGCAACGGGATCGCAACCCTGGTGTCGCGCTGGCACCACGCTCAGCCAGTGAGCGGACTGGTCTCTATATGGGATCCGAACCCTCTGCGGGAGCACCGCGGTGCTCCCAAGCTCCGCACTCAACCGAGTGCGCCACCGGGCCGGCCCAGAGCAAGTCATTTTTATGTCACATGAAGAATGTGTACAAAGGCATGTATATATAAATGAGTGACGTTGGATTGGTTTATCTTTAAGGTTCTTTGCAGTATCAGGGTTCTACAATAAAACATTAATATTTTCTAAAAAAATAGGAAAGGAAGACTTTTATTTATTTGATTGACCACCTATTAAAGGACATGACTATTCACACCCACACCCAAATCTTTTCTTTAAAACATCCTTTAAAGCTGTTGAATCCCTGCTATATGTTTAACAGAGTCTCCCTAAGGAATAACAAAATTTTGAACTATTTTCTTCTTTTAGAGCTTAAACATTTGTTGGAGTCTCCCCCTCCCCTTTTCATTTTATTTTGTGACTCACAAATAGTATTTGTCACCATAGCCATGTGGGTAGATTCTAATACAAAAAGGTGGAGAAGCCAGCATCTTCATTTTGTTTTATTTGTATATATTTAAGGTGTACAAAGTGATGTTTTGATATACTTATCTTGATATATGTATACATAATTACTACATCCAAGCAAATTAACATACTCATCATCTTATACAGTTACTTTTCTTTCCTTTTTCTTTTTTTTATTTTTGTGGTAAGAGTACCTAAAATCTACTCTCTTGGAAAATTACCAGTATATAATATAATTATCATTAACTATAATCTTTATGTTGTACATTAGATCTCTAGACTTATTCATCCTAAATGATGGCAATTTTGTACCTTTTGATCTACATCTTTCCATTCCTCACCCCACTCCCCCCAACCCCCAGCCCCTGGTAATCACTTTCTACTCAGTTTCTATGTATAGTGTTTGTCTTTTTTTTTTTCTTTTTTAGATTCTACATATAAGTGAGATCATGCAGTATTTTTCTTTCTGTGTCTGGCTTATTTCACTTAACATAATGTCCTCTAGGTTCATCCATGTTACTGTAAATGGCAAGATTTCCTTTTTAAGGCTGAACAATATTCCATTGTATATTTGTACACAATGTTTTTTTTTAATCCATTCATCTGTCCATGGACACTCTGGTATTTTTGTATCTTGGCTATCATGAATAATGCTGAAATGAACATGGGATATCTTTAGGAGATGGTGATTTCATTTCCTTTGGATATATGCCCAGACAAGGGAGATTGCTGGATCATATGGTCGTTCTATTTTTCATTTCTTTATGAACCTCCATATTGTTTTTTGCAGTGGCCACACCAGTCTTCATTTCAACTAACATGTGGAGAAAGGATTCCCTTTTCTCCACATCCTCACCAATACTTGCTATTTCTTGTCTTTTTGATAAAACTATCTTAAAAGGTATGAGATGATGTCTCCTTGTAGTTTTGATTTGCATTTCCCTGATGATTAGTGATGTTGAGAACCTTTTCACATACCCATTGGCCATTTTTATGTCTTCTTTGGGGAAATGCCTATTCAGGTCCTTTACCCGTTTCTTAATTGGTGATTATTCATTTTTTTGCTATTGAGTTGTGTGAGTTCCTTATATTTTTTTGGATATTACCTCCTTATCAGACATATGGTTTACATATATTTTCTCCTTTTCATTTTGTTGATTATTTTCTTTTAGTTTGATGTAGTCCCACTTATTTATTTTTGCATTTGTTGCCTGTGCTTTTGATGTACTACCCAAAAAGTCATTGCCAAGCCCAATGTCAAGGAACTCCTATGTTTTTTACTGGGAGTTTTATAGTTTTAGGTCTTAAACTTAGGTCTTTAATACATTTTGAGTTCATTTTTGTGTTTGGTGTAACACAAGGGTCCAGCTTCATTCTTTTGCATGTGGAGTAGCCAGCATCTTGACAATTTGGGAACACTTTGTAAATTGGGAGTGGAGGTATGGGGGTGGGATGGAAGGTAGCATGCAAATGCACATGCAGATATCAAGAGAAAATCCTTATATCCTTGTAGAGATCCCTGCATTGAGACCTTTTCCATGAAACTCCTCACTCTCAAATTCTGTAAATGTTTTAATTAGAAACAGTCAAGCCTTATGTGTTATTTTCTATTGCTGTCTTAACAAATTACCACAAAAGGAATGTCTTAAAACAGATCAAATTTATCATCTTACAGTTCTGCAAGTTAGGAGGCAGACACAGTCTCACTCAGCTAAAATCAAGGCATTGGCAGTGCTGAGGTATTTTTTGGAGGCTTTAGGTAAGAACCCATTTCATTCCTTTTTTCAGCTTCTAGAGGCCTACATGCCTTGGCTCATGACCTCTTCCTCCATCTCCAAAGTCAGAAACAATGAGTGTAGTCCTTCTCACACTGCTGTTTCTCTGGTTCTATGCAGCCAGCAAAGTTTCTCTACTTTTCAAGACTCGTGTGATTAGATTGGGCCCACCTGGATACTCCAGGATAATTTCCCCATATCAAAACCCTTAATCACATCTTGAAAGTCCCTTTTGCTGTGGAAGGTAACATATTCACAGATTCTGGGGATTAGGACGTGGACAACTTTTGAGAGGTAATTATTCTGCTGACCATGCTTTTGCAGATATTCATTTGCTAACCATTTTTCTTCCTCTTTTCTCCCTATCAGCACTGATGTCGTGGACATTCTGTCATCTTCTCTTTACTCCCTTCTCTTGGAACTTCTTTTATTCTCATGTATTTGATATCCATTTGATGGGGACAATTTTTAAAATTACAAACACATAATAAATTGAGCATTTTTGGTTTTAATTTTAATTAACAACGTGAAGTTAATAATCTGTTTCCATTTATATGACTTGTAAAGCTTTATTAAACAGGCAAAGTTTTAGCTGATTTAGCAGGTTGTAACAACTATGTGCAAACTATATTTATTTTCTTATTAGCTAAAAATGTTGATATAAATATCAATATTTAATCTTTTAAATCTAGAATGCCTTTTAGCTGATAAAAGGATTGCTTTTCTATTAGAGCCAAGCTGCTTCTACTACTCACTTGACTATTTGATTGGCTGTATAAAAGTAAGGACTAAAATTTAAAATTTAAAAATTTTAAATTTAAAAAATTTTTAATTAAAAAAATTTAAGTGTATTACAGCAATGAGAGTGCAAGATAGGGAATGAAAGGAGATTAGTATTTTGGGTAAGGTCATTTTTACTCTTATTACTGGTATTTGTCAAATAGCCTCTGGTTCATGGCCTTTTGATTTCAAGTCACTAAACTGTACTCACTTTAGAATTAATGCTGCTGAATAAAATTCAGCACACCCAGTTAAATTTGAATTTCAAATAAACCATAAAAATTTTTTAGTTTAAGAATGTTCCATGCAGTATTTGTCAAATACTTATACCAAAATTGTTTATCTGAATTTCAAATTAAACTGAGTATTCTGTATTTTTATTTATTAAATCTGGCAACCTTCATTAGAACTAAAATATTCACCAAAAATGTAGTTCATATCTCTGACAAAGATCAGGTTAAATTTGTCTTCACTTGTTCCTGATAAATTTCTAACCAGTATACTTCAATTAAAGATGAGGTGATGAAACTATATACCAATTCGGGAAACAAGTCGAGTGCCAACATTTTTTCCTCTTAGAGTCTATGGGAAATAAGTTTCCTAGCCTCCTGCATTTCAATTTTTTAGTTTGAAACACAGGCTATCTAATTCGGAAACATTTGTAAGAATATAGAAGACAATGCGGACCAACCTTGAAGTATAATTTCAAATATGGAAGAAATTTTTACAATGTAGTAAAAGAACATGGATATCATTTTTGTAACTTTTCCACAAATTTATTTTCAAAAAAACCCTATTTTTAAAGTTGGCACAGATCAAATTCCATTGTGACTACTAGCTCTGAAGGGACTGTTACTGTTTCAGTTCTTGCTACCAATTGAAATTTTTAATGTTTCAGATGTTGCTCAAAATGAAGGGGCAGCTGGCTTGTTGCTTAGACATCCTCGAATTGTTTAGAATGTTAGTTGAATAGGGATTTTTTGCTATAGGGTTTGCTCTCCTAGATGATTGGAGCTCTTGAAACAAATTTATCTCTCCGCTTTACCTTTGCCATCAAACCTAATGCTTTTTACATCTACATTAGTAACTTTAGCCTCCTTAACTTCATGATCTTTCACTCTCTAACTTCATACTTCTTTACCTTCCTTGCACATTTTCCACATGTGGGCATGGCATTACCCTGGATTTTATCATCATAAGTTTCCCAGAAACTTTGAACACAGCATCTGTCTTTGTCCTTTAGGACACACTCTCGTAGCTGCTGTCTTCTCTGCTCCTCTATCAGGCAGCTGGTGTAACTTCAGCCAGTTAGTGAGGTCTCCCTCCACCACCTCACACCCACTCCCTGCCTGACTTCCATTCTGATCACTCCAACATTGTGTATTGCCTTCCACTTGAAACTGTCCATGGCAGGCATCAGTTTTGTGACCTCACAAACCTCCTTTGGCACCTGTTCCTTGCTTGACAAGAGAGCTCTGTTAGAGGACAGAGGAAACTGTGGGCCAGATCCTCTGTAAAGCCAAGTGTGTCATCAAAAAGATTATAGGTTATGTCTAGATCCAGACCAAAGTATGAGAGGTGTGCAAGATCCAATCAGGACTAAAAGAATGCAGAAAGTTTGCAGAGTCCTACCTGGCAGTAAAGAGATTAATGGAATCAAATCAAAGCATGGAGGAAGTAAATTGCAATCAGAGAAAGGATACAGAATTCTAGCTACCCCAGTTAGGTGATTAAAATTGGTTTGCTGAGCTGCATAGACTCATTGACAGTTTCTATAAAAAAAGATGCAATCCATTTGTGATCCCAGCAGAATTATGGAAGTATAGATCTCAAGTCCCACTCTCTGGTCTTAAATTTCTGAACAATAAATAATTGTAGTAAGGCCCTGCAACTTTGATTTAATAACTTCATTTTATCTGAGATGACAAATCTCCTCCACTAATTAAGTAAATTCTTGAAACTCAGGAAGGTTTAGAATTAAATAGAAATACAATGAAGTAAATCAAATCCATGTACTTACGCTTTTATATGAGAACATTTTACACAATCATTAGGGAAATGTGTGCACTTTTTATTTAATCTGAGAGATTACATATGTGACTTTCATTTAAAATATGTATTTGGCTTAGACATTTGACAGAGGTGGAAAAGTATAATAGAATTTGAATAATTATTAAAATCAGCTTTGGAATATTTAAGAACAATTGTTATTCACATTTTTATAGATATAATTTATTAGAACTACAAGAGTTATTTAGGAGCTGAGGAAGGTTATGTTAGGGTTGTTGTAATGCCTATGCAGGCACTTCAATGTTCACAAAAAATCTAATCTATTAAATTTATAATTTAAAAGGTGGAATAAAATAAAATTAAGTATTTAAGCAGAACTACTTAAGTAATTTTAATCTGTCCAACAGGAGCTAATTGAGCTCATGTTCAGTTAAAAGAACTTAAAAGAGCATCTGAAAGTAATTGTTCTTATTTTATTTAAAATTATTAGATTTTTAAGTGGAAGATGTTTAAGAAAACCTTAAATTAAAAAAAAATTTTGAATACTAATTTAAAACCTAAATAAGTGTTAATAGCCCTTTCTGAACACAAATTAAAACTTCAACCTAACCCTTAACATTGCTCACTTTTCCTTCCCTAATTTTTCTTCCACTTCCAGAATATGCTGAACAGTTTTCTGTTCTGCCGCAAATAATTCCTTTTCTTCCAAGTACAATTGAAGTTTTGCCTCTTCAGAACATCTTCCTTAAAATCCAGCTCCCAATGATGGCTTCTTGCTTTGAACTTGTAGTACTCTTTTTCTCTGCTTGATTCCCTTTGGAGGTAACTATAATAATTCTTCAGTCAAAACAATGTCTATTAGCCCACCTGAAGGGAATGTCTTTGCATCTTCCCATTCCATACTAGGCAGACAGTTTTCTGTGTCAAATCCTTAACTGGGTGATTTAATGCATTTCAATAACTCAACAAATTTTTGTTTTTAATAGCTTTATGGAGATATAATTTGCATGTCATAAGTTTTTCTCATTGAAAGTGCACAATTCAACCATTTTCAGTAAACTTATGGAGTGTGTAACCCTTGCCGTAATCAGTTTTAAAACATTTCAATCATCCCCCCAATTCCCTTGAGCCTTTTGGTAGCAAATCCCTATTCCTCCTCCCAGCCCCAAGTAATCACTGATCTTTTTTGGCCTTTGCACATTTGCCTGTTCTGGGCACTTTATGTAAATGTAAAACATCATACAGTATGTAGTCTTTTGTGTCTAACTTCTTTTACTTAGGATAATGTTTTTAAGTTTCATCTATATTGATACCAGTATCTTGTTCTTTTTATTTGCTGAATAGTATTCCATTATATGAATATTTCACCACTTTGTTTACCCTTCACCATTGGAAGAAGCTCTGGGTGGTTTCCAGTTTTTGGCTATTACGAATAAGGCTGCTAGGAATATTTGTGTACCGATCTTTGTGTGAATGTTTTCATTTTCTTGGGTAGATTTTTAGAAAAGAAAATTCTGGGTCATATGGTAAACTTAAGCTTAATTTTCAAAGAAATGCCAAATTATTCTCTGGAGTGGCTATGCCATTTATATTTCTGAAACAACAAACATTCTGAGGCCTACTTTTTTTTTTCTAGACTGTGCCGGTTTCAAAGACAAATAAGCCATAGGCCTTGCTTTTTAGGAGCTCATAGTCTAATATAAATGTGGCAAAGTGTCCCAGACTTCTTTTCTGTGGTCCTGTAGAAGACAGAAATGCATTTAAGTCACATAATATGTGACTATCAATATTTCAATATTAAAGACATCTAATTATCTCATATAATAGGAAGTCTAAAGAATTATTTCTACTTGGGTGCAGCAATTAAAAAATACCATCAGCGACCACCGCTCTTTGTTTCTTTCTGCCATTCTCAGTGGGTTGACTTTTCATTCTAAGGTTTGTCTAAGGTAAGGTTGCAGTACAGTTCCTGTAGCTACAAGAACTTCATACTCAAACTGCATTTACAATCAGAAGGAGATGTAGTCCTTCTCACTGTTTCTCTTTTCATTAGGGTTCAAAATCCCTTCCAGTAATCCCCACAGAAAATTTCCTTATATTTGACTGGTACTGGGTCCCATGCCCATTCCTAACCCAGTATCTACCAAAAAGAGGATGGATTATCGTGCTCACTTCGACCAATTATGCTTTATACCTGGCCTTCATCACCTGGGGCTGCGTGAGAAACACAAGTTATATTATTTTGAATCTCACTATTACCATGTTTCCTTTGACAATCTCTAGAATCCACACTGGGACTGTCACTATATGTCTCTGAGTCTTTTTCTTCTCTGTAAAATAAGGTGACTGGAGTTGGACTAGGGTTGGGAAAATCTCTGAAGATTCCTTCCAGCTCAAAATATCTGTTGGCACCTTAGAGTTTTACAAAATTTTCCTTCTCCATACCATTGGGGCTTATAGGAGGCCTAGATCTGTTCTTACTTGATTCCAGGAACTGCGGTAAAGGTGTAGAAGTGGAGAGCTGGGGAAGAAATTTTTCTTTTCATTTGTCTTCAGCCAAATCCACTTTTTTTCTCCATCTGATTTTGCTTGGAGTTACAGGCTTGTATTATCTTGGATCTTTATATACTTCTATTAAGACAGCATTGTAAAAATTGAAATCAGGGTCTTCAATACTAAAACCCCCTGGTTTAAAATATGTCTTTGTGGTTGGCTTGTCTGCTATTTTAAAAGCACCATGATGCTTAAATATTCCAGCTGCTAAATAGGACAGGTGTCTGATGATCCTCAGAACAGTCATCTAAAAATAGAACTGGAGCCTGAAATACATTCTCTAGCATAGCCATAGGCAATCACCACCATAATTAATGTAAATGGACACCGGATAGCTTTTTTTTGTGAATTCTGATGCAGCATGAGGAGACTTTCATTGTTTCTAAAAACAAATTGTGTCAATTCTTTGAGATTAGAACATAGAGTTTTATGATTTATGAGAGATTTTTTCACCTACTTCAAAAAGTGTAAGGCACAAAATATTGTGTGCCAAAAGATGTACATTCGGTATCTTTCCTAAGAACTACTTAATATGTGGCATGAGGAGATTTATTTTCTTGGTCACAATGCGGATGACGGGTGTTCAGGCTGAAAGGTGGGTGGATGGGGCTTGGGGAAGAGAAGGATGTAGTTTGCCAGGTTTATGGAAGATAGAAAGATGAGGCCAGGAGGAGGAACGTTTACTTATTTGGCTTTTATGTTGAGCCCACTAATATCTCAAGCACTTTACTTGCATTATCTTACACAATCACCAAAGAAAACCTCCAAAGTAAGTACCGCTCTCCTCATTTTACAAATGGGGGATCACATATGATTAAGAAAATTTCCCAAGCTGATACATTTATTCATTGACAGAATTAGGACTCAAACCCAGGTTTAACTAATTTCAGAGATGTGCTTTTAACCTTAACTAATTTCAGAGATGTGCTTTTAACCATTGTGTGACACTGCCAATGATGGGATTGTTGGATTTTTTAAGAAAGTATATTTGAGGTATATTATTTGTTGTCTTAATGTCAGAGAAGTGCAGTTGAGTTGCTATTAAAGAGTGCGGTAAAATGACAAAATAGATAACATACAAAGATATAAAAATACTTGTGTTTGGGGTAAACAAAATAGCTACGCTCAGTGAAGGGTGAGAAACTCTTTGCAGAGATTGTTTATTTTGGGGGATCGGGAGTGGGTGGGAGGATGGGAAGTTGTATAGAATAGGGGAGAGATAGTATAGTACCTGGAAAAAATAAATGAAAATGAAAATAGGTAGAAGTTAAGAGTTCAGTGAAAAAAGACAAAATGAAAGATACCAGAGGGAGTGATGAATGTAGCATGGGAGATCCAAGATAGCAGATCAGGAGTTCAGGGCCTTGTGATAGCTGTGGGAATGAAATAATGTATAATCTGGAAACAAGGGTTGATACAGAGATGCAATCTTCTATTGTTAGAGCCAGAGATAACAGCCAGGTAGAAATTGGGCCATAATAAGAAAGAATTATAAGGGCTAGAAGGAGCAGGAGGCTTGTGGAAAATATTATGTAATCCTTTTAAGTTTGACCTGCCCTCTATAGCAAAAGCAATATTCTTAAGCACAGAATTAAACTGACTGAACAGTGTTAAGATGTACTATGGTTTTATATACATATGTATTCGGTCTGTGGAGTTGTGAAAAAAGCATCACGGGGTGAAAGCCCAAGGATTTGAGTCAAGTATTAGAAGCTCTATTTGCTGTGTAGCTGTGTGACCTTGTGCAAGTCACTTGTGGTTTCTGAGCCTTTTGTTTCTTCATCCATAAGATGAGTTGTTCTTGGACTTCTGGGAAGATGGAAGACTAAAGGTGCCCAGGGCATGTTCCTCCAACAGAAAACTATCAAAAGGGGCTCAGTGCCACCACTGCTGCAGTTGCCAGAGCCATTGTCCAATTTAAGAACTGTCACTCATCACAGAGCAGCTCCCTGCAGAGCAGCAGTCCTACAGGTGAAGCATTGCTGTAGCCATGGACTCTGCAGACATGAGGGAGGCAGTTGCAGCCACCAGTGCTGCTGCCACTCCCACGAGGTAACCCCACTGCCACCAGGGACACTGCAGATTCCAAGGAGGCAGTTGCAGCCGCTGATGCCACTGCCACCAATGCAGTGAGGTAACACTGCTGCCACTGCAGACACTGTAGCCTTGAAGGCTGCCTCTGCAGACACCACAGCCAAGTGGGTGACTGCTGCAACTGCCACTGCTGCAGTAGCCACCACCGGCACTGCCAGGTAGCCAACATCATTGTGTAAGCAGCCTGCTGCTGCTGGAGCCATCACTGCCACATAGGCAGTCTTCCAAGGCCACTGTCATTGCAAGGGCATCCTGCTACCAAAATAGCAGCTGCAGCAGCCACTGCCACTGTGTAGGCAGACCACCATCCACTTTACTGCACTGACACAAGGAGAGTCACCAGCAGAGTCCAGGAAGGGAGAGTAATGGAAGAAGCAACTGCTCTACCAGATGACCAGACATCAATGTAGTAATAATAGAAATATGAAAAAAACAAGAAAATATGAGTCCACCAAAGGAATACAATAGCTCTCAAATACCAGACCTTTTAAAGCAGGAAACCCTTGAAATGACTGAAAAGGAATTCCAAGTAAAAATCTTAAGGAAACTCAGTGAGATACAAGAAGATGCAGTTAAATGATACAATGAACTGAGCAAAACTATCCAGGATATGAAGGTGGAAACTTACAAAGAGATTAATAGCTTACAAAAGAATGTATCAGAACTCATGAAACTGAAGGAGTCATTTAAAAAAATAAAAAACACAACTGAGAGCTTAAGTAGCAGGCTAGAGTAAGCAGAAGAAAGAATTTCTGATCTTGAAGACAGTCTCTTTGAAATAATTCAGGCAAAAAAAAAATAAACAAAGAATTTTTAAAAAGGAATAAAATCTGAGACAGACAGCAGACAATCTTAAGCACACAAACATCCAAATCATGGATGTTCCTGAAGAGAGGGGAGAAGGAAAAGGCATTGAAAACCTTTTCGGTGAAATAATAGTGGAGAACATCCCAGGAATACAGACAGAAATGAACCTTCAGATTCAGAAAGCTCAAAGATCCCCAAACAGATTAAATCCAAAAAGGTCCTCTCCAATACATATTATGGTCAAAGTTGCAAAACTCAAAGACAAAGAGAATCCTAAAAACAGCAAGAGAAAAGCATCAAGTCACTATAAAGGAGTCCCCATCAGACTAAGAGGAGACTTCTCCACATAAGTGCTATGGGCCAGAAGAGAATGGGAGGATATGTTCAAAATACTAAAAGAAAAAAACTGCCAGCAAAGAATATTATACCCAGCAAGGCTATCCTTCAGAAATGAAGGAGTAATAGTGTATTTCCCAGACAAACAAAGACTATGGAATTTCACCACCACACAACCAGCCCTGAAAGAAATCCTCAAGGGAGTTCTGCATCTGGAATCCAAAAAGCAATGATCACAACCATGAATACACAAGAAAGAACAAAACCCACTGGTAGAATAAAAATGAAAACAAGAAATAGAAAGAAACTGTATCCTACCACCTCTGAAAACCAACAAACACCAAAGACAAACAATAAAAGGGAAAGAAAGAAACACAAGATATTTAAAACAGCCAAGTGAAAATTAATAAGATGCCGGGAGTAAGACAATACCTTTTGGTAACAACCCTAAATGTAAATGGATTAAATTCCCCAGGCAAAGGACATAGACTGGATGATTAGATTAAAAAGCTAGACCTAACTATATGCTGTCTACAAGAGACTTACTTCACCTGTAAAGACACACACAGACTGAGAGTAAAGGGATGGAAAAAGATATACCATTCAAATGGAAACCAAAAATTAGCAGGAGTAGTTATTGTCATATCAGATAAAATAGACTTTAAACCAAATATCATAAAGAAAGATAAAGAAGTCCACTATATAATGATAAAAAGATCTATCCAGCAAGAAGACATAACAATCATCAATCCAGTGCCAGAGGACCCAGATATATAAAGCAAACACTACTAGACCTAAGGAAAGACATAGACTCAAATATGATAATGATCAGGGACCTGAACACCCCTTCTCAACATTGGACAGATCATCTAGGCAACAAATCAGCAGAGAATCACAGGACTTAAGCCATACTTTAGACCAATTGTACTTGGCAGATACTAACAGAACACTTCATCCAACAACCACAGAATATACATTCTTCTCATCAGCTCATGGAACATTCTCCAGGATAGAACACATTAGGTCACAAATTCAAGTCTCAACAAATTTTTAAAAATTAAAATCATTTCAAATATCTTTTCAGACCACAATGGATTAAAACTAGAAATCAATAACAAGTGAAACTCTGGAAATTATACAAATGTGGAAATTTAACAACATGCTCCTCAATAATATATGGGTTCAAGAAGAAATTAAACAGGAAAACAAATTTTCTCAAAACTAATGAAAATAAAGACATATCAGACATATCATAGCAAACCTGTGGGATACTGCAGAAGCAGTACTAAGAGGGAAGTTTATTGCAACACATGCTTACATCAAAAAAATAGAAAGATTTCAAATAAACAACAACCTACTGCTATACTTCAAAGAACTAGATAAACAAGAACAATCTAATCCCAAAATTAGTAGATGGAAAAATATAATTCAGATAAGAGCAGAACTAAATGAAATAGAAACCCAAAAACTGATACAAAAGATCAATAAGACATAAGTTGGTTTTTCACATAATAGACAAACCATTAGCTAGGCTAACTAAAAAAAAGGAGAGAGAAGACCCAAATAACAAAAATTAGAAATTAAAAAGGAGACATTACAACCAATAACACAGAAATATAAAGATTCATTAAGACTATTATAAACAACTATGCACCAAAAAATTTGAAAACTGGAGGAAACAGATACATTTCTGGACACATACAAACTACCAAGACTGAACCTAGAAGAAATAGAAAACCTGAACAGACCAGAAACAAGCAACAAGATTGAAGCAGTAATCAGCAGTCTCCTAACAAAGAAAAACCCAGGACCAAATGGCTTTACTGCTGAATTCAACCAAAACTTTAAAGAGGAATTAATACCAATTCTCTTCAAACTATTCCAAAATACAGAGGCCATTCTCCCAAACTCATTCTATGAGGCCAGCATTGCCCTGATACCACAACCAGACAAAGATACAATAAAAAAAGAAAACGACAGTCCAATATTTTTGATGAACAGAGATTCAAAAATCATTAGTAAAATATTAGCAAATAGAATACAGAAACACATCAAAAAAATTATACAGCACAATCAAGTAGGATTCATCTCAGGGATGCAAAGATGGTTCAACATATGCAAGTCTGTAAGTGTGATACACCACATCAACAAAATCAAGGACAAAAAACCATATGATTATCTAAATAGACACAGAAAAAGCATTTGGCAAAATTCAACATCCCTTCATGATAAAGACTCTCAGCAAATTAGGTATAGAAGGTAAGTCTGTTAACACAATAAAAGCCACATATGACAAACTCACTGACAATATCATCCTGAATAGGGAAAATATGAAAGTTTTTCCATTAACAACAGGAAGAAGACAAGGATGCCTACCTTTACCACTCCTGTTTAATATAGTATTGGAAGTACTAGCCAAAGCAATCAGGCAAGAGAAAGAAATAAAAGGTTTTCATAGTGGAAAAGATGATGTCAAAATGTCCCTGTTAAAGACTCTACAAAAAAGCTTAGAATTGATAAATAGTTTCAGTAAAGTTGCAGGATACAAAATCAACATACAAGAAATCAGTAGTGTTTTTATACTCAAACAATGAACTAGCAGAAAAAGAAATCAAGAAAGGAAGCCCAATACAATGGTTACCAAAAAAGTAAATACCTAGGAATCAATTTAACCAAGAAAGTGAAAGAGCTCTACAACAGGATCTACAAATCACTGTTGAAAGAAATTAAAGAGGACACAAAAAGATGAAAAGACATTCCATGCTCTTGGATTGGAAGAATCAACATTGTGAAAATTTTCATACTACCAAAGTGATCTACAGATTCAATGCAATCCCCATCAAAATACCGATGACATTCTTCACAGAAATAGAAAAAACAATCCTAACATTTATATGAAAACAAAAGGCCCCAGATAGCTGAAGCAATCTTGAGCAGAAAAAATAAAGCTGGAGGTGTAACACCACTTGACTTCAAATTATACTACAAAATTATAGTAACCAAAACAGCATGGCCCTGACATAAAAACAGACACTTGAACCAATGCAACAGAATAGAGAACCCAGAAATCAACCCACAAACTTACAGCCAACTGATCTTCAACAAAGGCACCAAGACCATACATTGAGGAACAGACTGCCTCTTTAATAAATGGTGCTGGGAATACTAGACATCCATATGTAGAAGAATGAAACCAGACCCATATCTCTCACCATATACCAAAATCAACTCAAAATGCATTAAAGACTTAAATACAAGACCTGAAACTATAAAATTCCTAAAAGAAAACATAGAGGAAACACTTCAGGAAGTAGGGCTGGGCAAAGACTTTATGAATATGACTCCAATAGCAGGCAACAAAAGGAAAAATAAACAAATGGGATTATATCAAACAAAGAAGCTTCTGCACAGCACAATAAAAATAAAACAGATAATGGAGTGAAAAGGCAACCTACAGAGTGGGAGAAAATATTTGCAAATTATACATCTGACGAAGGTTAATATCCAGAATATACAAGGACCTCTAACAACTTAACAGTAAAAAACCAAATAACCTGGTTATAAAATGGGCAAAGAAGCTAAATAGGCATTTCTTGAAGATATACAAATGGTCAATAGACACATGAAAAAATGCTCAACATCACTCAGCATCAGAGAAATGCAAATCAAAGCCACATTGAGATATTATCTCACCCTAGTTGGATTGGCTATGATTAAAAAGACAGAATAACAAATGCTGGTGAGGATGCAAAGAAAGGGAACGCTCCTACACTGTTGTTGGGACTGTAAATTGGTGCAGCCATTATGGAAAACAGTATGTTGGTTCCTCAAACAGCTACAGAGCCTGCTGTGCAATCCAGCAATTTTGCTACTGGGTATATACCCAAAGGAATGGAAATCATTGTGCTGAAGGGATACCTGCATCCCCATGTTTATTGCAGCTCTATTTACAATAGTCAAGATTTGGAGCCAACCTACATGTACATTGTTGGACAACAGGATAAGGAAAATGTGGTATTTTTACACAATGGAATACTACTCTGCCATAAAAATGAATGAAATACTGCCATTCGAAACAACATGGATGAACTTAGAGAAAACTATGTGAAGTGAAATAAGCCAGGCACAGAAAGAGAAATACCACATGTCCTCACTCATAAATGGGAACTAAGAAAAAAAATTTGTAAAAAAACGAAAGAAAGAAAGATACAACAATCACAATTATACATTGAACTTTCAAAAGAAGAGAACAGAACTGGGGTTATCAGGGGTGGGAAAGGGAGGAGGGTAAGGGAGAAACTAGTAAGGGGCCATGAAACTGGTTACATTATATATCATGCTGATATACTAATTTTCCTGATTTGAGTATCACATATTGCACATAGGTATTGATATTTGACTCTGTACAGATATGTATAATTGACTATGTTTCAATTTAAAAAATGTATTAATTAAATTAAATTAAAAAATAAAACTGATCTCATGGGTTTTACCATTTATGGAGAGATAGACAATAAACAAACAAACACAAAGATGCATTGTTTTTAACATCAAAGTGATAAGGTATGTGAGTCGAATACATTGTAGTACACCGTAAACAGATCTCCTGTATCCTCACAGAAACATTATACATAAAATCTCCTCATTTATTTTTTACTTAAATGGGTGTAGTCTATACATTGCTTTTTTCACTTAATAGTATATTCTGAGATCATTTTATAAAAGCACATGTAAACATACCTCATTATTATAATGGCTTGAAAGTATCAATTTATTTAACCCACCCCCTTTTGATAGACACTTAGATTGTATCCAGTCCTTTATTTATTACCATTTTGCAATTTAACAAACATTAAATTCCTACCATGTATAGAAAGTCTTTTTCTTAGCATAGTTAGATATACTAGACATGTTCCCTACCGTTAGGGAACTCATAACCGAGCAAGTGTAGTTGGCTGATAGTTCATTGACCATACATAAGAACCCAACACAACCACTTGCATTAACATCCCTCTTACTCAGAAGTGCCTTTTCCTATTTCCATATTGCCAATTTGCTTAAAAATTTCCAGTCTGTCTGTTTACATAAGATATACAGAATCCCTTTTATTAGGTTCTTTTCTATCTTTTTACTCTCCTTTATTTTTGGTACCAAAGTTGGTTATAAAATCAATTTTTGTAATGGAATGGAATACATCAGAGTACATTACACAGAACAAAAGTATTGATCTATAAACTTTTGTTTATACACAAAATCTCATTTATTTTTTTACTCCAACAAGGGTATTCTACGCCTTGCTTTTCTTTCTTCACACCAGTGAAGATTGTGGATGATCTGTGAGCTCTACCACACTTGGAATTACAGATCACCAATATGAGAAAAAAATTGGAGTTACAAATACCATTACAATATGCAGTTGGCATATGGATAATAGATGCAGCTATGATTAAAAACCCTGTGGATATAGAACAAATGCAGATAAATAGAATAAAACATATTGAATATAATCAAATAATGATAATGGTATTAATAATACTTCAAATTTGCACAATGATTTACTTAAAATATTTTAACACATATGATCCAATTCACTCAGATTATTGAATAAACAGACTCTGCCAAACACTTTGGAAGTAAAACTTTATTTATCATTGGAACTTTGAGGAAATAAAATTAAAATGAACTTTGAGGTTTTAGAATCACAGAATTCTGGTGCTAGGAGGAAATTGACAGATTGATCAAGTGGTTCTTAAAAATTCTGTGGGTCTTGGATCCATTGAGATTCTGTTAAAAGCTATATTTTCTCTCCCCAGAGAAATAAAATTTATAATATAATTTTGGAGGGTCCATAGATACCCTGAAGCAAATTCATGGCCCTCTAGAGCAGTATTTTATTTTAGTTTCAAACAGTTTTATTGAGATATAATTTACTTACCTTGGAATTCACACATTCTAAATATGCAATTTAATGATTTTAAGTATATTTACACAGTTGTACAAACAACACCACAATTTAATTTTAGAACACTTTCATCACTACCCATTCCCACCCCTAGCCCTATACGACAATATTTTTATTTCTATCCATAGTAAGAAATATTTTAAACACCCAACTCGTAGATGTACACACAGATAGAACAAACGTTTATAGATCAATACTCTTGTTCCGTGCAATGTACACACTTATGTATTTTATTCTATTGCAAAAATTGATTTTATGACCAACTAATGGGTTACAATCCCAGTTTGAAAAACTCTGTCCTAGAGCATCTATCCTAGGTAAAAATGAAACCAATGTAAACCCTAAAGCAGGTGGCTCCTTTATTTAAATGCTGAAGAAACAGGCCCAGAAATGTGACTTGTCTGAGACAAAAGCCAGGTAGTAGCAGAGTCAGGATTCAAATTCAGTTCTCTGTTGTCCTAGGACACTCCATTACTTATTCTACTCCTGATTTGCATGACCTAAGAACAATCACAAAAGAGGTGTATAATAAGTTATAAAAAATTGCTAATTGGGGGAGAAATTGTTTAATGTGTTCTAGTTTGGAGCAGGAGAAGAGAAACTTGATTCTTCCTGCGGAAGTGGGGAGCTTGGATGGTGGAGTGGTGTGGGGTTGCTCTGGACCACAGGACGGAGGCATTCCTGTTGCAAGGTGACAAAAGCATGCCCTGGAGGCCACAGCCTGGGGCTAATTGCCCTGCATCATGTTCAGGTTATTAGAATTGAAGCCAAGCAGCCTTTTCCACTGAGATGTCTCTTGTGGCTCTGTTGCCCAGGAGGTTCTGGCACGAGTAAAGATGTTTATATTCTTTTGCAGTGACTCTGCAGCCTGAGCAGAAGCTCCTTCATTTGCTTTCCACAGTGCCTGCAAACTGTCACCCCATCTGCATTCAGAGAATATGCCTGCAAGTGCATCATAGCTCTTGTCTGCCTTTGCTGAAAGTTGAAATGTTAGCTCTCCATATATGCTGAATATTTAGTGTGATGATTGTAAAACCTACTGCCTGCCATCCATATTTTGGGTAACAAGTAGCATATTGGAGGGTGATGGTAGGTGAAATTCAGTGTTAAGCAGATAACCACACAAATAATCATGAATAACAGTGAAGAGGGCTGTGAAGGAAATGTACAGGGCCCCTGAGATCACATAACAGGGGTACTAGGCATGGCATGACGAGTGAAGAAATCCAAGCTTTTAATCACTATAGTTTATAAGATGGAAGAAAGGAGTTCTTTAAACTTATAGAGGGCCCCAAGATACCCACTCCTGGGCTTTAAATGTGGCTGAGTTTTCCAAAAGTAGGTGAATCAAGTATAATGGAAAATTCCCAGGGCAGCTATCAGCTTCTTTGTCAGGAAAATGTATGACTAACCATTTTGTCAACCAAGGCAGTTATGGGGAGAAGTCACAAAGGACGAGGATTCCATTTCAGATTCCAGTCCTACAAGGAAGAGGAATGCAGCTAAGGGTAAGTCAGAGAATGTGCTCTTGTTTATCTGCTTGCCAGAGGGAAGAACCAGACACATGGGAACGAAATGCAATCTAGCTTGCTAGTGCAAAGGGACTTGGGGAATGAAAAGAAAAGGCAAAGAAAAGCATGCAAAGTTCTTGTAGAAAATTGGGGAAATGAGAAAACCAGGAAACACAGAATACCAACAAGGTGAAAGAGAATTGAAATGTGAGTCAGGAGGATAAAAAGTACAGCAATGTGACGAGAGGAAGCAGAGATGAAAATCTATTGCAAGGAGAGATAAACGCAATGTGTGTTTCTCTTCTACTGAGAAGCATGCAACAGTCTTGACTTTCTGGAGAAGTGGCATGCGGGCTCCCGAAAGCAACTGAATCCTCTAGGAGGAATTGAAATGTGGCTTATGAGAAAGGAGAGTGGAAGAATGTGACTTGAAGGAGAGAGAAAAGGAAACAAATATGTGGCAAAGAGTAGAATGCTGGCTGGGAAATCATGATTCATCACGGAGGGCTTTAAGTATCGGGTGAAAAGGAACCTTTTGGAATGAAATCCTGTCATTTGCGGCAACACGGACAAGCCTGGAAGACATTATGTTAAATGAAATAAGCCAGGCACAGAAAGACAAATACGGCATGTTCTCACTCATATGTGGGAGCTAAAAAAATTTTTTACAAAGTTGAACTTTTGGAAGTAGAGAGTAGAACTGAGGTTACTGGAGGCTGGGAAGGGAGAGGGGAGGGGGAGAAGGGAGAGGTTGGTTAATGGACACAAAATCAGCTAGATAGGAGAAATAAGTTCTAGTGGTGTACAGTAGTTCTAGGCACCTATAATTAACAAGAATTTATTGTATGTTCTCAAATGGCTAGAAGAGAGGTCGAATGTTCTCATCATAAAGAAATAATAAAGTTTTACAATAAGGAATATGCTAATTACCTTGATTTGATCATCACATATTGTATACATGTACTGAAATATAGCTCTGTACCCCATAAATATATACCATCAATACATTTCACTTAAAAAATAAATTTCTTTTCTTTTTTTTTTTTTGTCTTTTTCCGTGTCCGGCAACGGATCGCAACCCTCAGTGTCGCCCCCGTACCGGACCAGGACCGGCAACGGGATCGCAGCCCCCAGTGTCGCTCCCGCGCCTTGCTCAGCCAGTGAGCGGGAACCAGTCTGTATGTGGGATTCGAACCCTCGGCGGGAGCGCCGCCGCGCTTCCCAAGCGGCGCACCAGGCCGGCCCCCCAAAATAAATTTCTTTATAAAAAATTTTAAAAATATAATAAAAAAGAAAACTTTTGAGTAAAAAATGAAGGTTGTGATTCTCTGTAGGAGTATGTGGCTATATGCAGATTTGATGTGACTGATTACTTGCCTTTCCCCAGTACGACAGTTGGGATAGAAAGCCTAAAAAGAGGGCCGACCCCGTCCGTGGCTCACTCGGGAGAGTGCGGCGCTGGGAGCGCAATAGCGCTCCTGCCGCGGGTTCAGATCCTGTATAGGGATGGCCGGTGCGCTCACTGGCTGAGCGCGGTGCGGGCGACACCAGGCCAAGAGATGTGATCCCCTTACCGGTCACAAAAGAGCACACACACACACACACACACACAAAAAAAAGAAGGCCTAAAAAGACTTGTTGAGCTCATGTGTTGGAAAAGGAATGGATCTGGAAGCATACCTGGGCGGTACGGTTCTAGGCAAAAAAAAAGAAAAAACAAAAAATCCCTGATAGACTTGAGTCATAGGAAAATTGTCACTCACTTTTCCAATTAACTTCTGTAACTTTGGATGAACAGTAAGCACTTAAAAGGTAAGGAGATGGAATCTGAGAAAGGGAAGTCTCTAAATCATGGCTGCAATTAGTAGGAAGATGAATTTTAGCGTAGGGGTGGGTCACATCTTATCAGAGAGGAGAAGAATGTATTTGCTTGGTCTAGAGCTCTACGAATTGAATATGGAGAAGATGAAAAGAAACATTCAGATTAACCCTCTGTGGAAGGGCTGGTTGGCATGAAAGAAGATTGTGAGAACTTCTCAGGTTTTGACAAGTGAAAATTGGCAGGGGAACTAATAGTAACACTTGAAGCCTTAAACATTCATTCCTTGTGTAATATGGACATAGATAGCCATCAAGGTGAACAACATGAGCCTCAGACCATGAATTCAGATGCATGAATTCAGATGCATCACTAAGTCTGCCGTGCCAGAGTCCACAATCGGAAAAGTGCAGTGGAGAGCAGGAGAGAGCTGAAGTGATGTGCATCAAGATGCCCCACACCTGGGAGGGACTCCTTTTACCTGCTGATGCAAGCACACAGGAGAGAGGATGAAAGAATGGAAAGCACTCCATTGTCTTATGCACAGAATTGAGGCCATCTGGTGAGATAGATAAAATGAATAATGCATTCCTGATGCAGATTCTAAAATTGTCACAGAAAAAATATATGTGGTGATAACTAGCTAGTCATTTACCTGGATGTCTCAGTTGGCTAAAGTTAACCAAGTTCTTGTCTGGCCTTATAGACAATTATATTCACATACACACACACACACACACACACACACACACACACACACACACACACACACTAAAAGTCAATTCTGTAAGTCAGCAGTACTATTTGTCATCGATTGTGGATAATTTGATGGCTTTGGCCAATTGGATCAGTATTTTCTACCTGAAGAACCATCAGACAAACAAGAGGTTGCAGCTCTCCCAGAATTTCAATAAAGCTTAGGTCTGATAATCAGTTGGTTAAAACATTCAAAATATTCTAAAATGTTATTTTGTTAATTTACTATATTCTTTCCTATATGTTATTCAGGTAGCTTTCAGCTTGCAGTACCCCTGCCCCCCGTTTTTCTTGTAACGAAGGTGAGATTATGATTTTCCATTCAACATTGCCTGAAATGCAGAGAAAGAGAGGGGTCACTGCAGGAAGGGACAATGGTGTCCAAGACCTGGTTCTTCAAAATAGTGTGTTAAGAAGAAGATGATGTGAAGAGGCCAATTTGGCTGTGGTTGGCTGTAGTATAGGTTCAAGAAGGGAAGTAGAGGGAAATAATCTTGGACGGATAGTTGACAGTTGGATTGTGGAAGCCTGAGCTAAATTGTTTGACTCATATTCAAGGTGCTGGAAGTCTCAAAATGTTGGAGTGGGAAGTGTCAAAATGAGACTGATTTTTAGGAGTACTAATTTGGTTGCCATAGCTAGGGTCAATTTGAGGGCTAATGGGGTTAGGGAATACTAACGGGGAAGCCAGATAGGAGAATATTACAATAGAGCAAGCATGAGCTGAAAAAGGCCTAAACCTGATTGATGATAGTGGCAATGGAACAAAGATGAAAAAGACAGATTATGCACAGGAAGAATGGCCAGGGTTTGGTAAAAGAGAAAGAGAGAAGTGAGATTATGCTGAAATCAGAACCCAGGTAACCAGGATATTGAAAGAGAAAATGAAAAATGAAATTATTGATCTATGACTTCCTGGTGATGGCAGAAAACCCAAGTGTAGAAGTCCAGGAAACAATTTTAGATGAGAGAGTAGAAGGGGTCAGAATTTGAAGGTAGAAGCAGATTTTGAATTCATTTTCATAGACCTAATAGCTGAAGCTATAAGAATATGAACCTCAGCTAAAACATTTATGCTATTAGAACTATTTTCGCCAACTTTTATTTTTTCAGCAAATATGGTTTAAGGTAGGTTTCTTCATGCCTTTATCATAAGTTGGGGTTCAGTTGTAAACAGCAGAATCTAGCCTGTTTAAGCAGAAAGATATTTGGCTCTTAAGAGGTTTGCAAAATCACTGTTGGGGAGGGAGCAGAAGAAACAGACTCTAGGTGAGCTTCTAGGAATGATTCCCCAAACCTCATTGCAGAATTGGGCATGGTTTGAGCAGCTATAGCCTCGCTCTGCCAGGGCCAGAAAGTCTCTGGATCAGGAGGCCTGGGTTACTGTGGCTGACCATGGTACAGTGCTGCTCTGAAACAAACCTGCCAGGAAAGGTTAATGCAAACCTTGCATTAGATCTGAAACCCTGCATTTAACAGGACCAGCAGATGTGGTTTTCCAGCTTCTGTAAACCAGAAGGGAGTTAGCATAAATGTTGAGTAAACCAGTCCACAGTATCCAACACAGTCTCTCAGCCTTTTCACAGTGAATATCTAGAATCAAGTTGAACTTTTGAGTTTGTATGATTCTTTTAATCAGTCCAATGAGATTGTAATCCTGATCTTTCTGTGGGCACAATATCATGTTCTTTGTTATGTTTTTAGCATATACGCGATAGAGCTACTAGTTCACGCATGACAGTAAAGGCCAAGTGTAGGGAAAGTGAAGATAAATGGTCAGAGTCCCACAGATATCCAGAATCTTTCAGAGCATTTGATGTAAATATGCACATGCGCCCAGGTGTTCCTTGGTTACTGTCTAATGTAATTGTGCATGTGCACCCAGGTGTTCCTGGGTTATGGGACTTAAGTATGAAGGATGAGTGGCTCTGATTCACAGGGGGACCATGGGGAGGCCGCTACTGTTGCTGCTCCTGCTGCTGCTGGATCTGCTGGAGGTTGCTGTAAGCTGCTATCAGCTGCTGCTGCTGCTGCTGCTGCTGAGGAAACTGAAGACTGAGCTCGTGTCATCTGCCAACAGCTCCAGGGATCTTTCCCAATTACCTACCTCATGGACCTGTGTGTAAGGGGTCTGATGACCCAGCCTGACATGTGAGGGGTCTGTGACCCAGTCTGTACAATGGGTTTGATGGGTCTGTAGGCCCCCGCCCTAACCCAACAATAGAATTGGCTGCATCAGTAGGATTCTGACAATAGCCCTAGCCAGACAATTAGCATAACCATACATCAAGGTTCTGAGTCTGTGTCCAGGCGCAGTGGGAAAGTGTGCCATGATTGATTTATAATGCCTGCCTAGGGTCGGGGAGGGGAGTGGAGGGGACAATGGTACTTTCTACTGTATTTGCCATTTTCATACAGTCGTTTTTTTGTTTTTTGTTTTTTTTTTTTTTGTTAGAGGTATATTTATTACTTTGTCACTGTAGAATACTTTCCTTACATGTTAGAAGAAACAGCTACTCCAACATTTTGGTGACTAGTTTTCTACCAGTACTTTTTTTCTTGTAGAAAACTAGTGTAGTGCATACTAAGTCCTAAGTGCCCCGACTGTATTATGTTACCTTAACTATTTTATTTTTTAACTCTAGTTTTATCCAATAGTTATCTCTGTTTCCTCTGTGACTTATCTGTTGATTTTATCCTATCTTTTCCCCAAACTGCTGCCTTGGGAGAATCAGGCCCTCAGTGTATGCTTTTGGGAGTGGGAAGAAATGCCATCAGGGCCAGGTAGTGTGTGGCAAAGCTGGAAATGTCCTTCACCTGAGCAGCTTCCAGATCCCAAGAACAAGAGCATGGCCAGCCTGGGGAATGAACTCTTTTGCTGCTACAGGGAGTGATTTCTCACTTTCGAGGGACCCATGGATTCTATTTTCTCTTTTCTGAAGGTCTCTCCTTGTCCCTCTATATTCCTCCAAAAAGGTTGCCTTCTCTGATACTTCATTGATGACATCCTCTCAGCCCCACTCCAGACAGATTTAGCCACTCCTTTCTCTGTAGTCTATTACCTGGAATACCTTCTGTTATAGCAAATATTGTATTACAGTTTAGTTATTTATACACATGCTTATATTTTCAAATTGAGTTACTCAAAGGCAGACTGTCATTTTAAAATCATGATTTATTGATTATTTTACATATATTATCTCGTTCAGTTTTTACAACAAACCTAGGAGGAAATAGAGGCTTAGAGAGGTTAAATATCATGCCCCACTGTAATGTAAATACTTGGCAGAAATGTGGCTTGAAACAAGGCTATATTTTAGATCTATACCTAGCACAGTGCTTGGCATCAGGTGGGTGAGGGGGTTAATGACTGCTTATCAGATGAGTAAGTCATTAAATGAGTAAACTGTATGCTACAAACTGCAAGAAAGCCTTTTGGCTAGCAGCTGAAAACAAGTACTTTCAGTTACTCTCACATCTCTGAGCAAGCTGCAGATTTTAATTCAAACCAGACCTGAATACCTAGGAAAAAAAAGATATATCACAAAACCAGATTACTGTGACAATGCAGTAACCACCTCACTAAAGATCATCCACTGAGCCTGGCCTTCCCAATAATGCGGTCCACACTGTAATGACTGCTTAAAGATTCAACTTAAAATGTTAATACTGCAGTGTCAGAAACATACACACATGAAACAAGAAAAGAAGACTTCCTTCCATTGTATGAATTGAGCTTTGTCATGCCCTTTGTTCAGATGGGAGGTTCTCTTTTACTAAAATGTTAAGCCCTACCTAAGGAACTTTGACAGAGCAATTTACTCCCCTGTGTTTGTAGTCTTTTACCAGTTTTTGGTAACACCATCTTCCATGTTCCCAAAGGAGTTCATTGCTATGGTTTGAATGAATAAAGACATTTTCCAACTAGACTGGTTTTAGAGCTAATGATTTATGTCTGCTAGCATTATTAATAAATGGCAGGCAGGTGTCTGAATTAATTTTTGGCTTTCCTTTTCTGCTTTGAAGTGGGTTTTTCCATCATTAGGTTCTCTTCCACATTTACCATCCATAAGGGTGGAGGTTGGAAGTGGCCATGTGCTTCCAGGGTGCTGTGCTGGGAATGCTAAACTCTATTCCCTTGATTTCATGAGCTCACCCTGTTTCCATGTGTCACTGCACATGTGTTGAATCCTGGTGGAAAAATAGTCAGGTTTGAGTGGAAACAGCAGGGAGTGGGACAGCTGCATTTCAAAGCTCTTCATTTCCTTTTCCTCCACATCCATCATATGGCTCACAATAGGGCTACTGAATATATAGCTCTGCATAGTTTCTCCCATCCTTTGCTTTTCTCTTTCACCACTTTGCTATCACCGTTCCTAACCTTAAAAGCCAAATAGCATTCCCAATGTCTGTCTTTTTAGAATATTAGTTTTATCTTGATTAAAAAATATCAAAAAAAATCTAAGCTCTTAGGAATTCTACTCATATAACCTCACACTATTTCCAGTGTGATCATCCACTGTAAGATTTTTTTTCTTTATCTTTTTCTTGGGGAGTGGGTAGAGGTTTGGGAAGAGGCAGTGTGATATGTGATGGTCTTGTGGTGGTAGGAATGGAGAGATTTGGTTTCTGGTCCTAGCTCTGCCTCTAACTAAGTGACTGTTTCAGACAAATCACTTAAATATGCAGGATCTGTAGAACAAGAAAGTTGAAGGCTAACTAAATGATCTCAAAAATCCCTTTTAGATTAAAAAAAAGGATCCTGGGATTTTATTCACCCAATTTTTTCCCAGAATTTGAGTGAAGTAAAATTTGAAGGAGGTAAAAAGTGTGAACAGAGCTATTTTTATATGAGAAGAATTATCTACCATAAACACTTTCTTCATTGATTTGTGCTTCTCTACTTTCTCTGTGAATCAAATTCTTCAAAATTATCTGTAGTTCACAATATATTTAGAACCATTGGAATATAATTAGATCCACCTAAATGACTCTCAGATTGACCATTAAATTGTCTCTGGAACTATATTAGTTTATTGAAAACAGGGCCTTAGTCTCTTCCTAAGAAGGAACAGAGTGATTTATTTTAGGAATAAACTTACTGGAATGGATTAGTATAGGAATGTGTGCTCAGGATATTAGCTTCTACTCCCCTCCTCCCCACCCTTACTTTTGTGCTTGATTTACTACTTACCTTCAGCAAATTGGTTTATCTCTCTGGGCCACAGGTTGCCCAGCTAAAGAACAGTGGTGCTATTTCAGAATTATCTAGAATTTAAGGGTTACCGAGTTAAATACTGTAACACGTTTCGAGATAGTTTGATAAAAAGTGATAAGAACAGTCTTATTTTAGTTTCATTTTCCTCTTCATGCTATTAAAAACATTCAATATGAGAAATGCTATTTCTGTTTTCCAAGCAGAACTTTTGAAAATATTGACTGTAATAGTAACATTAAAAAAAAAAATCCATCAGACATTTATTGAGCATAAGCATTAACATTATTTATTAAACTTTAAATCATTAACATTAAGTTATTTTTTCTGGGAACTATCCAATTTCTTTTCATATCGTGGTGATTAAAGATATCCTATAGCCACTAACAAGAAGTCGATTTCACTTTGTGCCAGGTAGAAACTCTAATTCTCCCCAGAGAGTTTGATTGTTTCATTTTAAGTAGAGTGGATCAGAAGGATGCCTTTCTTAGTTTTATAAAAGCAACTTTTATACAATGACCTTTATTCCCTAGCCTAATTGAGCCATATGCGTCCTTTAAAGTTGCATAGTATCCATGACTGATAAGTATAATCTACATGGAAATATAACTAGTAACAATCTGGAGACTCTGTTCTCCACCTTTGGCAGTAGAATTTCAAATCCACATGTTGTTGCAGATTAATTATTTATCTCTTGCAATGAATAATTTAAAACATCAAAAACTTATTTTGCTTTGAAATGTCTGGCATGTGAACTAACCACATTATTGGCATCTATGTTTTTTATTGTTTTATTTTTCCATAATTCTCAAATGTTATACTAGTTGAAGTTCTGCTAGTTCATTGACATGGGCATTTCACCAACTGATGTGTGCCAGCACAAGTGTGGATTCAGGTTCTGGGCAGCCTAAAGCTTATATAATGGGGTGGGGGGGAACTCTTTAAAGAAAAGAACATAAAATAGACATGATGATGATATTATATGTATTTAGAAAAGGAACAACACAAATCAAAAAGCTGACAAATACTACAAATTGAGTTAAGTTAAATATCAGAAATTAAACTGCACTTTCTCCAATATTTTTGGTTGTATGTTCTTTGATTACTTCTTCATATATCAACAATTTTTAAATGTTATATCATTTTCTGTAGAGAGAATAGAAAAAGTACTCTTTACACTAGCATGGTTGATTGACATTTGTTTTTTATTGTTAATAGTTTACAAAAGATTCTTTTATTTCCACAACCCATTATTGATCATGTAAAATTATACATTGCTATCAAATTTGGGGAATCTCTAAAAGTTTCCTTCACCTATGAGCTTGTGTATGTACTCTCTGTAGTAGTCCATCAAACACAGAAATTGCAATAACTTTTATTTCATGAATTGTCATCAAAAGAAAAAAAATTATGGTGGGTTTACAATTGTATGTGCTACATTGTTAAGTATATACCTGATGGAAAGAGAACTTCTGTTTTGACTACACATTTATGAAAACTGCATCCCCCCACTCATGATTTTACACGCCTGATCATTGGGAGAATTTTCCACAGACTAGCTTCTGCTGCTCTCCATGTCCCCCTCACGTGCCGAGTGCCATAGGACATATTTATATCATTATGCTCCCTCTAGCTCTGCACATTTGTACTGTGATGCTCATGAGTCAGCACAGTGGGCATTAGGGATGTTCCTGAAAGCCATTTCTTACAACGGGTTGAATGGCAATAACCTATTTATACTAGGAAGTGAACATGCATCACATGAATATATCTCATTAAAGCCAATCTAAATGTATACTCTATTCCATTTCCCCTTAGCTGGATCTTAAAAATGCCTACAGGCAGTTTACCAACACCAACGTGAAAGGTTAAGTGACAGTAGGGAAATAGGAGTGGAAAAAGACAGTGGTCTTAACTAATTCCTGTCAAAAGATCTTATTTTTTGTATATTTTACAGAAATAGCTTCTGAACACACTGCTGGGGTCCCTCTCAGGGCTTTGGAAAGGGACTGTGGATTCTGAAGCTTAAGCTCTGTTAGCCTTATGGAAAACCTAACTCTGACCAAGTGCCTAGTCTTTTTGACTCTGGAAATACTGTTTTTTTATATCTCTGGTCCAGGTGTGAACACCTCCCTTGAGGAACCTGAGCATGGGGCTGATTACGGTATCTGGTATCATGCTAGTTGAAGCAGATCTCTCTCTTTCCCCTCCCCTTTTGTTTCTGATATCCCCAGAGCCTAGCCCTGTACTTGGTATACAGCATGTGGAGAAGCAAGAAGATGAGATCTTTCCAGGGTTCAAATCTCACTTTTGCCATTTGAGTTTTGGAAAATTAGTCTATGTTTATGAGCCTTAATTGTACATTGAAGTTAATAATACATACCTTTAAAGGTATCTGTGAGTCAGAGATAATACATGTAAATTAGTTAATTTTAGTGAGCCTCAGTTTATTCATTTATAAAGTGAAATTAATAACACATACCTATTTGGAGGATCAGAGATAATGCATATAAATTAATTAGCACAGTGTTTGGAATATAGACAGCATTGATGAATAAGTCATCACTACTTGTGGGAATGCTTTTTAGGGCTCACCAATTACTCCCGTGGTCTTCCATACTTCCCAGCCTACCTTGTAGTTAGGTTGGTGTCATCGGACTAGCTCTGGCCAATGAAATGTGAGGGGAAAGCGGCATTTCTGGGCCAAGACAGTTAAAAGCTAGCATATTTCCCGCATCTCTTTCTACCTCTGCAGCAGCAACCTTGCTAATGGTGTAGCTACAATATGCAAGGAGCCTGGATTCCTGGGTCACTATCAAAGGAGAACTTCTCAGGAGAGCTTCTGGACTGTGTTGGACTTTGTGTGGACATGAGTACAATTTGATCGTGTTACAAAACTGTAATTTTTGTTGTTACTGCAGTTTGCCTACCATTACCCAGTCATTACTATTGTTGTTGTTATTATTGCTATTGAATTGAACAAAACTACTCATAAACTTCAGCACTTTTAGTGGTACATGGAGCTAGAATGTTGGCTCCTACGCTCAGTAATGGGAACAGAAAAATATTCCTGTTACTTATCAAACCTCTAGTTCTTCCACAAACATAGATTCCAAGAAGGTCAAATGAAAATAAAACAGGAAGGAGAGCAAAGTGTATTGAACTTTCCATTTGGCTCACCAGCTAATCCTCTTTATTTAGGATACCTTATTTCCTTGAAAGCTTGGCTCTAACAGTCAATGCATATTTTCATGACTTATTAAAAAACGATGTCCCTTACTATCAAAGTTTTAGAAATTATGTTTTCTCCCTTCTAAATTTTATCAGCTCAACAATCCTCCAGACCTTAAAAAAAGGTTTAGTAGAGTTTTGCACACTATCTTCTCCCAATAAGAATACATCCCATAATCACTAATCCTTAGAAAGGTGGCTGTTAGGTTACTTTCAGAATTTAGGCATTAGCAAACACGGGCATAGAGTGAATTTACGTGTTTTAATTTTGGAGAAATAATCACTTAAACTATATGAAAAACCTCTAACCACTTTTAAAATTCTAAAGATGGTTCCACTTGCCTATATATCTTTGGGAAGACTTCAGAAATTCTACCTTGATGGGCTATTTCCTGGATCCTATGCAATTGTTACTTGGAGCTTTGAAAAGTAGACATAATTCAAGAGATCAGTGCGAATTGTAGCAAGAGGTTAGTTCTAAAGAAATAATATGTTCTAAAGAAATAATCAATGTCAGGTTGGGAACTGGTCTGAGGCTCTAAAGAAGTGCTAAGGTCGCAGGTCAGGAAGTTGGGAAGTAAGGTGGATATATGATGCTTTGGGCCTAAACAAAGAAAGAGTGCTGGATCTTGTTCTTTCTGAATGCTGGCTAAACACCTGGAATGGGAACAGGCAGGCAGCAAGGGAGAGGGGCAGATCATGGGCTTAAGGATGTAGAGTTAAGTTAGACTCTCAGTCTAATAAGAGAAAAGGGATAACGCTTTTGACACAAGAAAAAATGCTAATATTCGTTAAACTTGATGTTATCAAAGAAATGTATGCACACGAATTTAAATAAACAGTAATATTTGGCAGCATATTGAGATTAAGGGGGTTTCATAACCTTAGTCTAAGCATGGACAGAGTGTTTTTCTACCAGCTTATATATGATCCTTGTTCCCAAATATTCCATGAGAGGAAGAAGAACAAAGATTTTTTTTTTTTTTGTCCTTTTTGAGACCGGCCGCACTGCACTCAGCCAGTGAGTGCTGTGAGCGCACCGGTCATTCCTATATAGGATCCGAACCCGCGGCGGGAGCGCTGCTGTGCTCCCAGCGCCGCGCTCTCCCGAGTGCGCCATGGGCTCGGCCCACAAAGATTTTAAAAAGAAGAAAAACATTTAATGAGACTCGTTAAATCCCTATCTTGAACCATTTTGTTGTAGAAATACTTGGATAGTGATATCAGGTAGTCGAAACTAGAAAGGTCTTCTTGGCAGTGGTGAGATATGAATATGTATTCTAAAAGATTTGAAGATATTGACATAATAAATTGAAGACATATTCCCAATAAGGAGAAATGCAGAGGAAAGGGGTGGGGAGTAGGTATTCTGAAAGCAGGAAGAGTCATCATGCTGCCTCCTGAGCAGAATCATTTCCCAGATTTCTCTAAAGCACTCGTTTATTACACCAGCAATAGAGAAGCAGTTCCCCTGAGTCAAATAAGAAATCCTCCTGGAAAAGGAGAAGAAAATCCTCCCCTGTGGGATTCAGTGCTGTTCCTACTTTCCAGAGCAGCTGCCTGTGGTTCTCCCTAGGGCCAGTGTGGTTTAGTTAACCACCTGCAAGCCTTGGTAACTAACTCTCTGGGAATTCCTTCCTAACTGGTGGCTCTTGAGCAGGCATCCGAATCACCTGGAGGGTTTGTAAAAACATAGACAGCTGGCCCCTCTCCCAAAGTTTCTGATTCAGTAGGTCTGGGGTGGGGCCAAGAAATGTGCATTTCTAGCTAGTCCCCTGGAAATGCTGTTGCTGCTAGTCTGGGGACTACCCATAAAGAAATGGCTGCTTTAACATATACAGTACAGGTATTTTAATAGTCATTTATTAACAAAGGTGGATCATTTTTTGTGATCCTGGAGTATACATGCACTTTTTACTGCTAGATGACAACTGTTTAAAATGTTCCTAAAGATCTCTGAAGCACAAAATCACAGAATCCCAAGTGTTGGGCATTATCTTACAGCCAGATTTTCTAATTTCATCCTCTCCTTCCTCTCTTTATCAGTCTTTAAGTTTACCCTTTGTGCTTCAACTCGGTATCCCTGAACTTTGTGGTGAAGACTCAGTCTTCCTCTCTGGCTAGCTGTTTATCAATAACAGGCTTGTCTTTTACGTTGTTTTTCTTCTTCACAGGTAAGGACGGTTGTCTGCAGAATACACTAACTTTACTAAAATCACTGTAAATGGACAGCATATTATTATAATTAGTCTTACTTAATGTTCACCTTTCTTCTCAGAAATATCACTACTCACTGCTAGCTGGCTTTCTGTTTTCTTTTATTTGACCTTCTATTATTTTTTCCTCTATGGGTAATGTGATATAATTCTTGTAGATGAGCATCCAGTTTATTCCTTCTTTTATTAGTTCTTCTGAAGATTCTTTTTTTATGAAGGTTCATGACATGTTAGCATCAGTTACTTTCTATCACAGGGTTTCCCTACATTTCATTACATGTTTTTTTTCATCATGTTAACATATACATAACATGAAGCTCACCCTTTGAACCTTTTGAAAGTGTACAATTAAGTGGCATTATGTACACTTACAATGTTGTGTTATCTTTTTCATCATCCCAAACAGAAACTCTGTACCTGTTAGAAGAATTTTAAAGAAGTTTACTTTAAACTTCTTGCTCTCCTCTCCCTGCAGACCCTGGTAACCTCTTCAATTTTCTGTCTCTGTGAGTTTGCCAATTCTAGGTACATTATACAAATGGAATCCTGTAATATTTGTCCTTTCATGTCAGGCTCATTTGATTTCATGTACCATAATGTTTTTAAGGTTCATTCCGACTTGCTTTTGTAATCTGTATTTCTTCTTAGATCTCTGATATTAAGTTTGCATTTTCTCTAGTGCCTTCTTCCAAAAGAAAGCTCTCCTTTTCATTTCATGACCATTTGCCTTTTTAAAAAATGGAGTCTACTTATCATGAAGCTATGAATTCTAGAGTCATTTTTGTTAGGCTTTTTTCTAGCAGGTGAGAAGAATTTTGTGTGGTGATTATTCATTCTGTGACTCATATGCAGGGCATCACTGAAATCTTTGCTGTCATCTTGTTCCATAACCAGCCACAGCAAGTAGAATTTTCCCAAAACATTTTAGGTGTCTCTTACAATTTCTCCAAGAGCTCTCTTCCTAGATCCTTCTAAAAGTAATCTGTAAAGCTGAGGGCCTCCGAAGTAGGAAACAAATGTATCTGTTGGAAGTTATATTGATTGGACCTTGTCTACTAGGCATTGTCTCTTTAGATTCTGTCATTAACATGGCTATTGTTTTTTCTCACATAATCAGTGAAGAAAATAAGTAAATGCTAGGGTTATGAAAAAGTTTAAAAGACAGGAGAGTCTTTTAATTACCTTTAATTGTATTTTGTTTCATAAACCAATGCTTTACATTTAACAGAGTGGCATCCCATGCCTCTTCACCAAAGGAAAACAAATCAAAAATCTTCTGGTAGATATGTAGAACAGGATGATATCACGGCTTTTGATTTTCTATGAGTTCAGGCTGCCTATCAATTTATTGAAGTTGTGGAGATGTTAAAGTTGCCTCCAAGCAAAGTAAGTAGTGCAGCCATACTAGTACAGAGCTAGGGCTGGGTCTGGAGCTCACAGACCCCTCAAGCCCGTTGTCCATACCAGGTCACAAACCCTTCATATGCAGGTCTACAAGCTAGGTAACAAGCAAAAAAGGTCCTTGGAGCCTTGGTTGAAGAAAGAGTAGTCTTTATTCAGCAAACACACACACACACACACACACACACACACACACACACACACACACACACACACATCTCAGAGCTACGCAGTCCAAAGAGAAACTGAGAAACTCAACTGCTGCTGGCAAAGTCCAAAGAAAAACTGAGCAGCTGCCAGCAAAGTAAACATGCTCTGTCTTTAGAGGCAAGCTCTCTGCCAACCAGCAGTTCAGGGCAGCTGCTCCACACACTCTCTAGAGCACAAGAATAGCAACAAAACTAAAAAGATACATTGGCGCTCCGTGCCACTAACTCCACCCCCCCCACACACAATTTGTTTACAAAGAATGTGCTGCACCACACCAACAGGACCTGAAGTGAGGAGGCCTGACTAAACTATTCTATTTTCCCGACAACTAGATTGAAAGAAATCCAATGACAATGGATTCCTTTTCCATCACTGCAAAGTCATACTAATTTATAAGCTGCTTGAAAATGAGGCTTATGCACAATTACTGCCCAAGTATCAAATTGGATGATATCAAGCATCCAGTTAATCGAAAAGTGTTTTTTGATAATGATGACCTCATTAATATGTATGCACTGTGCATGCATGTTTCAAAAAAGTCTAAGTAGATAGTAGTACCTTCTTTTTTCTTCTTTAAAAATTGATAATTAGTATTAATTAGTAAACGATGTTTTAAAAAATAGTATTTTTTCTTTCCTTTTGTATATGACAAACTCCATGTGCTCAGAAAGAATAGAGACTATGTATTTTTACTGGACTTGCAATTTAATGGGCCAAGTTCAAAGTTGCTTAAGCAAAATGGGAAACATAGCATTGTGTATACCTTTTGTAGGGAAGAGAAAATAGAAAGTAGTTTTACAGAACCATCAGCCTAGCACATTCATCTTGCTTCAATTCTTGATATTACATTTCCCATCCACATTATGCAGTTAGAAAATTATGATTAAAAAATGGCTCAAACTACAGAAATCAAAGAATGAAGAGATGATTGTAAGGATGGAATTTAACTCCTTTGCCCTTCTTGAAACTCTGCTTCCAATTAAAAACTTGAAGCATTCAGTTTATGTTGCTGTTAAATTTTCTGTAATAGAAATTTTTAATTGATATTAAAAAGAAAATTCTATTTCTAGCTGTTTTTCAGTCTCTACCATCTGAGTACCACAGATTCTTTGACTCAAATGTAGTCAAACAAATATCTGAAAGAAACTTTATTAAGCTCTGCTTCCTATTAGAAGATTAGTAAGCAAAGTTCCTCCTTGAAAAGTGTTAATTTAGCAAGGGTAAGGGGGAAATAAGGTGATTATACACATATTGTTAACGCAAAGTAGAGAAGATAAATACTAAGGGATGGTGTAAAGTGCTCTGAAGGTTTTAATGGAGGAACAGCTCAGGTGCCCTGGGAGGGATAAGGAATAGTTTTAGGTGTTGGAATTCGAGGTAGATCTTAATTTTCAAAGTTTAGTGTGCATCTGTATTACCTAGAGGACTTGTTAAAACACAGATTGCTAGGCACCACTTCTTTTCAATCTTTCTAGAGCTGTGGTTCTCCAAGTGTCTCTGAAAAAGCAATTTTCAGAATAACCTGGGAGTTTGTTAGAAATATAAATTTGGGGGCCCCATCCCAGAATTATTGAATCAAAATCACTGCTCTAGAGAGACTGAAAAGAATTAGAGAGTTTTCAGCCCAGAGAAAGAGAATGAGCAAATCTGAGAGGCAAGAAACTGAAGGGTACTTTAAATAACAACAACAACAACTACTACTACTACGGCTACTAACATTTTTGAGTTCTCTCAGTTTTGCCAATGAGTAGATTAAGTTTCAAAGAGATTAAAGAACCTGCTTAAAGTTACAGAGCCAATAATTGGCAGCGTAAGGATTTGAACCCATACAGTCAATAATCCAGACCCTTATGTCTAACTGCCATGATTAATAATAGGAGGTAGTACACCTTGACTGACACAGGCATTTTGCTAGGCAGTAATGGGAGTTAAGACTTGGGATGCAGATTGCAGTTATATTTCAGAGGGTTTAAATGCCAGGGTAAGGAATTTTGTACTTAGGATGTCAATAGAGATGTACTGAACATTTTTGAGCAGGATTAATTGATTGAGTAGCAATGTACCTAATCAAAGGAGGAAAAACAGTGGAAGCTCAGTTAGAAGCCTTTTATAACAGCCCAAGTAAAAGGAAGGGAAGGAATCAACTATTTGCAGTTGGAATGGAGTGAAGGGTACAGAGGTAACAGCAATTTTGTAGGAAGGCTATAGTTATGATTCCCAGTCTTTCCACCAACGGTGATTCCATGATTCAAAAACTTTGGTTTATGAAGCAAATTGGATTTAACTAAACAAAGATAAATGTGTTCCATTGGAGATAATTATTTTTCCCATTATAAAACAAATCAAGATTGTAACTAACAGTTCATAACCATCAAAGGTTCAAAAGTCACAGCCCTGTCCTCATTGTGACAAGGATAAACACCAAATTTGAGCAAGTGAGCAGATATTTGAAAATATTTTGCTGCTTTGGGCAACAATTGATCCTTATTACTAAGCCCACATCCAAGGTCAATCACATGATGAACATTTTACATTTAAGACTGATCTACATTCATGTTTCAGGAATTCTTCTGATGCCATAAATGCCAGTGGAATGTTTTAATAATCCTGAGACAATAAGTGTTACCATACTAATGTAAAATAATTTCATCCAAAACAAAGAAACTCATGGTTTTATTGGTAAATATATAATTTCCACCAGGTATTTGAAAAATTGAATATATTTTTCCTGTATTTATGGTTCTAAAAATACAGGATTTCGCTATCTGGTAATGTGTGTGGAGCTAGTAAGTAGGAGTCAAAGAAGACTCTCTATAAGTTCAGGTCTGGGTGTTTTGGAGGAGGGTAGAATATTGACCAAGACAGGCAGATCAGAAAAGGACCCCACTGGGAAGAGTTGGTGCTGTAGGTGAGGTGGCCTAAGACAAGCGTGTTGGGATGGCTCTTAAACTCAGGAACCTATGTCAGGATATTGCTACCAATCAGTCCTCATAAAAACAAGAAGTATTAAAACTTTTTGGAGTCCAGAAAAACCACATTGATGTTTCTTTCCAATGTGAAATATTTTAACCTGATAACTTTTAGAATGCCATTTTCAGGAAAAATAGAACTTTTCTATTGTTGACCTAAAAGTTCCACTTACACTTTCTGTCACCATTCATACTCCCCCCCCAAAAAGATAAGGATTTCTTTTAGATATAACACTAGTAGCCCCCATGAGAGTGGTCATGAAATAGTTAAGAAACAGGCCTCCAGCAGCTGTAGCTGGAGAAAATACTGGATAAGGTGATCCAATTTCTGCACAACAGGATCTAGTTTCTTCTTCACAGTAGTATTCAGCCTGGAAGTCAGTTATTCTTATTCTATCAAAAGCCAGGGCGCTGGAGAGGGGGGGGTCATTACAGAAGCAAGTCTTTTACAGAGGACTTGGGGAAGGAGAGCATCTCTCTCTGTTTCAGTATCTATTCCATAGCAAACTAGGAACAGCAATAGCTAGAGCTATAAATAAAATTCATTATGCGTCTATGGAAATTGAATTTTAAACAATTAGTATCAAAGATACTGAGTATGTACTGCAAAATAGCATGTCAACCTTATTAAAGGCAATCACAGCTCTGACATATACTAAAGCAGGAAGTGGAACTACACAAAAACAGAGAAATATCAGCAGATAACATGTACATAAGAATGATGAAGAAAGAAGACACAAGTAAGACCACAGTAGGTACGTTATTCTTAGCCACATATAGATAAATGAGTCACAATTCTCTAATGAGGAAAAATTAGAAAGAATGCTGAAAGGGAATAACTCTAAACTTTATATTACTTACAGTGAATACATGTATGTATATATGCATGTATTTGCTTAAATTAGCTGTTAGGGAAGCTCTATTTGATTTATTCCTCAGTGTGGGCTGAGTCATCAACAATTATACTTTTCATTTTCTTCATAGAATCTTTCAAGTGTTGTGGAATCTTTCAAGGGTTCTGTTCAGAACCCAGTGGATCCAAGTAGTAATTGCAGCCAAGCCCTTAGTGCCTGGCATGGATGGACTAGAGAGGGCATCCCCGTGGATGGTTCCTCAAGCTACAGGAGAACTGGACAAGAGTCTGTGCAGCCCTTGCAGCTGGCAAAGTACAACATGGGATAAATGGGAGTTTTAGGAATGAAGTGAATAGACCAAGGGTAACCAGGGAGAATGCAGCTGGGTAATGCAAGTTCTTCAATCTTGTAATGAAAAAGGTTTTCTGTGTGGTTACCTGACATAGTTACTAAATGGCTTGCATGAAATAACATGCAGCATTCTGCAGTTACTGTGCAATTACCTTGTATCATCACCACGTAGTCAAAAGACAAAGAGAAAAAGCAGGGAGAAGCTTTTAACAGTAATTTGTAGCAAAGATGTTTGGAATAAGAACACATTGCTTGTTACCACTGGCTCATGTTAATCACCTAATTGCAAATTGGCTTTCCTTAATGTCTGGATACACTGAAATAATCCTATACCTTCTCTGCTCTTATATCCTATTATTTGCATTTATATAGGACATGCCTGCACATAGATTTTTTTTCTCTCTCTCCACAAGCATTCACTGGCTTCATTTTTTCCTTTCTGTTTGGTAGCAGGAAAATAAGATTAGTGAACCATGGAGCTGTATTCTGAATCCACAATTTATAGACAGCATACACTATAATAATGGAAGTGTTCTGAAAAGCAGTACATAGATCATTATTTACAGAAAAGCGTACCAAGATCTCCATGTTCTAGAAAAGATTATTTGCTGCTGTTGGGTATTGTTCTTCTCTTACCATATCCATTCTGACATTTTGACCCTCTCTCCTAAAGAGTCAAGCTTAAAGCCACACTTTGTTCACTACATTCTAAATAGAATTAATGAAATAGATACAAACCACTTGTTTGTGGCACTTGCTAGTGTACAAGACCAAGAGAACAGTCCACATGGCCATTCCTGGCCCCTAGGTGTTTGCCATTCAGGATACTCACATGGGACATACGAGTAAGTATCATCACCTGAATGAGGTTGGTCTTAAGTAAACTAGTTAGCGCAGTGTTCCACCAAAGGACAAATGCACATGGGGACTGGGTAGGTGTCTCTTTCCTCCTCTTTTTCATACCCCTCATTCTTTTCAACTTCCTTCTAATGCAAAATCTGTTATTATAGGAAATCATGTAGTGATGAAACGGATAAAGAAGAAAACAAAAATTACCCTTTCCTCCACCCTGAAATAATCTATGTAAATGCTTTACAATTCTTTCTTCCTTCCTTTTTTAAGATGTGTTTTTCTATACTTTTGAAGATATTTATTATTTTATTATCTAAAATAAATGTCTGTGTTCATCAATCAGGAAACATTCTCCGCCAATAAGGACTTGTTTAAAAAAGGCCACATTTCAGTTCAATATGGCATGCACATTACAGATGATCCTTTCATGAACTATTGGAAAAGAAAATGCAGAACTAGTCGTCTAGTCCACTTGTCACATAGTATAAGACCAGAATACAACCCTGATTTTTATGCCTGTCTTTCTTTCTTTTTTTTTTAGTTGAATACCATATTCACCTCTATATTGGATCTATTTCCGCAATTTTCTTTTTCATAGCTCTGGGTTATACACTTCAACTGAGTATCTTATTGAATTTATCTTGTCTTCTAGTGTATTTAATTGAAAATTTACCTTTATAAAAAACAAATTTATCTTACAAAATGTAACCTTAAGGGAAGAAACAGAACACAGCCAAATAATGAATAAGCAGATGAAAGCAAGAAAAAGCTGTGAATGCAGCTTGCGTTTGCAATCTTAACACTTACTTTAAAACCCATTTACCCTCTGAACCACAAAAAAAGGAACTATTTTTGTTGTTCTAAAATCACAGCTGAATGTAAACCAACTAAATAGTTTCATTCTTAGTAACTAAAAAAAATCCGGTTTCTCTAAACCCAAGGCTTTCCTCTTTCGTCTTTATAATGGACTGAACTTGTCATCAAATTGTAATTCAAAGGCTTTCTAAAAATTAACCTATTGAATGACTAAGGTGATAAACTTCGTTGACTCTGAATGAAAGTCTAAAAAGTGAAATTAAAATGTTGAAGGCAGGAAATAATACAAATTTAGTTGGGATGAATGAATAAATGAATGAAATTTTTTCCAGTTTAGGTTTTCCAGCCTTTCAGCGACTTAACAAAATAGTTGTTATTCTGGAAGTATACAGGTTAATCTGGCTCCCAAACTAGTTTTCCTAGGATATCCTTAAATCAAGGGTTTTACCTTAAGCCTGAGCCAAGTTCATCCAGCAGTCAGATACATATGAATGAGTCTGAAAAATTTGCAAAGGAGGTAAGGAATATGCTGTATTTGTGAGTCTCCTGGGCAAAATTTTATCTCTGGAAAGAAAGATTGAACCAGTACCAGAGAAAATAGGTGACATTGTGGCTGCTCCCTCAAATTAATCCCTAGTATGCAGACTAAATCCCTGGCACATACATGTAATTTAAGGGGTTTTCAAAGAGTTCATGGAAAGATTTGTATTTTTTGTTCTATTTTTCCATGAACTTTGGGAAGTCCCTTAATCTATGTAACAGTTTCAGGAGCCTTGCCTTGCCACCTTAGGAGATGGTGGCCTGGGCTCCGAGTGCTGCACTCTCAGCATGGGGCATTGCACCTTAAATGGGCATTGGTGGTGGCTGCTGCCTTTGATGTCCACAGTGGGAGGAAATATCACCCTATATCTGGGAAAGGAGAAGAGGAGTATCAGCCAGGGGTCACCAAGATGATGGTTGTAGAACACAAAAGAGGCACTTCTTGAGAATCCTCATAGTTCTTGAGAGAAACTGAGGCTGCCTGGGGCAGTGAGAAAATACTATTTTGTCATTATTATTTTGACAACATATTTATTTGCTGCCTGCAGTGACCTAGGAAAAATGGATTTTCCCCCAACTTAGAGTTTGTGCTAGAATCAAGATGTGCCAATGTGTGGAAAAAGCATCTGAGGCATGGAAATATGATTATATGTGAATTTTAGACAATATTTATTGTTCCAATCTTTATTTAAGTGAATTTGTTATATCTTCCTGATCTGCATGTTCTAGCTGGATGTTGGGCAGGAAATGTCACATCAAATGTCTATCAGCTGATAAAATGTGATTTATTAAAGTAAATGCCATGGGAGCTATACATTAAAGGGATGGAAGCAAGACATATATGGCAAATTCCTGCCTTCACTGTGCCATGGAGTTATGCCGTTGTCTTGATTATGGGCTAAATGACTAACAGTAATTGTAAAGTGTTGTTGTGAATGGGAAGAATGTCTCTCAGGCTTCCACTGAAAAGGCTAATTAGTGCTAGGTCCCCATAAGCAAGAACTTAGATGGGTATTCAGAGCCCAGGTAGCTGGTAGAGGAGATCAAAAGGATGGTGCTATAGTTCAGGAAATACAGCTTAGCAGGAGAGTAGGTTAGATGTAAGTTCCTTGAGGCCAGGAGCTTTGTTCGTTTCCTTCATTGCTGCAGCCCCAGCAACTGGAACAGTGACACTCATTAAGTATTAATTCAGTGAATGAATAAATGGACATGCAATGGGGGCATCTCATGTAGCTCAGGCAGGAAAGGAAACAACCTAAAGCAAACTAGATGAGCAAAGTTCGCCTTCAACTGAAGTTAGAAGTCATCAAACTAGAAAAGACCATGCCGTCTTCCCGAGGAGGCAAGGAAGACAGTTTTGGTCCAAGGTTAGCTGGACAGAAATATTTATTTATTTATTTTCTCTTTCATATATTTTATATTATTTATTTATTTTTATTTTTTAAAAATTGATTATTTATATTCATGGGGTACAAAGCTGACTTTCACCACCTGTGCCTAAGATGTGATGGTCAGATCAATACTATCAAATTGCACGAATTGCAATTATTCCCAGTGTCCCCCACCCAGATAATCTCTGAACTCCCTCTCTCCTGCCTGGTAACCCTAGGTATGCTCGTTCCTTCTGCAAGTCCAACACACCACTGTGGTCTTTCTTTCCTTCTTTCTTTCTCTCTTAGCTCCCACTTATGAATGAGGACGTGGTATTTCTCTCTCTGTGCCTGGTTTATTTCACTTAACATAATTTTCTCCAAGCTCATACATGTTGCTGCAAATGGCAGAATTTCATTCTTTTTTATGGCAGAGTAGTATTCCATAGTGTACATATACCATATTTTCCTTATCCAGTTGTCTGTTGATGGACATTTAAGTCGGTTCCATATCTTGGCTATTATCAATAGAGCTGCAATGAATGTGGGAGTGTAGGTATCCCCTTGACATGATGATTTACATTCCTTTGGGTATATATCTAGAAGTGGGATTGCTGAATTGTATGGTAGATCTATCTGTAGTTGTTTGAGAAAACTCCACACTCTTTTCCATAGTGGTTGTACTAATTTATAGTCCCACCAACAGTGTAGGAGCATTCCCTTCTCTTAGAAATATTTAGACCAAGGGCCACTGAGAAAAACTGGTAACCAACTGGACTCTTCATCAGCTGTTCGTGCATATTACTCAGCAACAAAGTCATCCTGAAACATAGCAATTCACTTTGAAAACCAGGAGCAACTTCGCTGGCTGGTTCCAGCTGAGTGTTTCTCATGAGGGTGCTGTCAGGCTGTTGGCTGGGGCTGCAGTCATCTCAAGCCCTGACTGGGTAGAGAGTCTTCTTCTAAGCTCATTCACATGGTTGTTGGTGGGCCTCAGGTCCTCACTGGCTGTAGATAGGCTGGTATGTATTGGCCTCTCTATAAGCTTGCTCAAGCATGGCACATTGCTTTCCTCCAGATTGAGTGATATGAGAGAGAGAGAGAGAGAGAGAACTTAAATGGAAGCCATAGTCTTTTATAATCTAATCCCAGGAGGACATCCCATCACCTCTGCATTTTATTGCTCACAGAAATCAACCTTGGGCCAATGTGGAGAGGACTATTCAAGTGTGTGAGCAACAGGATGCAGGGATCCCTGGGGCACCTCAGAGGCTGGCTGCAGTAATAGCCATGTGCACTGTTCCTAAACAGCATGTCCCCACAGGAGAAAATGTGACCTAATCCCAACCCTCAAGGAGTTTATAGTCTATGTTAGGCTATAAAAATATTTGAATAATGATAAAAAATTTTTAAAAAGTAAGCTGTCTGCAAGTTCAAAATAAAATCAAAGATCTCTCCCATAGATTTCTGCCATAATACTTGAAACAGTGCAGACTGCTCTGAAGCCCATCTCATTTGGGGTCCAAGGTCAGAAATTTATTTCCAGTCTAGCATCTCTGGATCAGTCTTATCTCTTCAAACCATCAGAAGGAGCAGAAAGAAGTCACATTTTCAGTTCAATGGTACTGGATGGATATAAATTCTAATTGTCTGGGCAGGGCTTAGAATAAACCCTTTGGTCACTCCAAACCCTCATTTTCTGGCTTGCGCTATCTCTTTTTGACATTATGATTAAATTCACAATATGGGCTCCCTCAGACCTTTAGAATGGTTAAAAAAGAAAAAAAGCTGTGTTTCCATTTTCAGAGCATTACATCCACTGCAATCTCACAGCTTATGCAAAGAATTCAAAGGTCATCTGACAAGAGAGGACATGCACCCGTGTCCTGGTGCGACTGGAGAGACGTCTGTGCTCAAATAGGCAGGGATTTCCCCTGAACTGAACACAGCAGACTGTCCCCCATATGGAGCGTTTCTGTCTTCATGGGGCTTGGTGAGGTGCTACTCTTGCTACTGCCTTCCTCAAGGAAAAAAGATCTGCAAAATAAAGTCCCCAAATGTCCTGTTTAAGAGTCACATTTGAGCACGCTGCGGGATCAGTCCAGGATTCTGCCTGGGCAGGTTGCCCTGTCTGGAGGATGTGGGCAGGTTGGATGAGCAGCGCCCCATCGTCTCTTGCACAGCCTACCTGGGTACCCCACAAGGAGTTAAAGCTTTCTCTCTGCACACAGAGAAGTAACACCTGAGCAAGCGAAGCTCTAATTGCTTCTCTAGAACTGGCAGGGGGATCGGTGGATACAATGATCTAATAGTTTTTTTCCACAGCTCTTATTCGGATCACATGAGAGCTATCTGTAGTCCCTGTAATCCAAATTTTTCAAACCCTGGCAATTGTCATGCTTTGGGTTGAATTAACCTTTAAGCCATTTTTTTCCTTAGATCCTTGAAGCCAGTGGACAATAAATGTGCAAGTTGCTAAACTTCAGCTGTTTTGTAAAACCACATGGTACATAATAATTACAATGGTCTTTTCCATTGCTTAGATAAGCTCTGCTGGTACGGATTAATACACTTGATCTCAGCATTCCAATGAGGGAGTGGCTTTATTACACCACTGAGTTTGACTCCAACAACATAATTCTTTACAGTGGAGTTAGTGAAGGAAAATCCGATTTTTGTTTAAAGGGATAGTGAGGTAACATCAAAATTTTACTCTGATTTAAATTCCAATTTACTTAATACACATTCTTCAATAACTTGTACCATAAGGACATTGTCCAAATTATAGATTCTAGTTACGGAAGCCATTTCTGCCAACTCTCTGGGTGCTAAGAAAGTTACGATTTGAAGGACTGTTTTTATTTAGGTCCCTGATGAGAGAGAAGAAACAGTGCCTTCATTTAACAAATAGGAAAGAAAACAAGTGAGTATTTTTGGTGACTGTATTCTTCTACATCTCTGTTCTTCTTTGTCTCCAGTAGTTTCTTTCCTATGATTTTTCTCACGGGCATGAGGTAGGATTGCTTGTCAAAAGCCAGTCTATTTAATATAATCCAGTTTTCAAGGAAATCACACAGAATTGTCCTACCTTTAACAAAATTTACTTAACCCTTGCATATAATGCTCTGAGAACTTTAGCCAGAGCATGTCAAAAGGAGTGTGCATGCGAGGGTATGGCTGCAAACTGTGCACGACAGAGGAGATCTTGTCTCATGGACAGGTATCTCCACCACTGCCACCATGACTTTGAAGAAAACGTATCACTTGGTTGTTATCAATGCTTTTGCAAATGTCACTTTATATCCATCCACTACCATTTAGTAAGTATGGGTTGAATTCCTACTTTGTGCTGGACAGAGAAGTTGGTGCATTTAACAAAAGATGTTTAGTCTAGTTATTAAAAGCACAGATTTTGGACACTGCATGAGTTAGGTTCTTATGTCTGACATGCCAATTGTATAGCACTAGGTGAGTTACTAGACTTCTCTGTGCCTTGGTTTCTTCAATTTTAAATTATGGATAAAAAAAGTATGTATCTTATAGTGGAAGTAAAGACTAAATGAGTTAACATACATACTATGTTTAAAACAGTGCCTGGCATATAGTAATGCTGTATATTTTAGTTATTATTAGTGTTATTATAATTATAAACATAATCTCAGTTGACTATTTTTTATTTAAATTTCCTCCAATCTGCCCTTTCCATAGCCTTTCTCACAGTCACTTTCTGTTAAGTTTAAATTTTCATGAGTACTTCAAGAATTACAGCACTTTGCAATCTGAGACCCTTATTTTATAGATGAAACCAGCCTTGGAAAGGTTATATAAATGGCTCAAAGTAAAAAACTTGATTGGTTGGGCCAGCCCGGTGGCGCACTGCTACAGTGCGCCGCTTGGGAAGTGCGGTGGCGCTCCCGCTGAGGGTTCGGATCCCACATACAGACCGGTTCCCGCTCACTGGCTGAGCGAGGTGCGGGAGCAACATCAAGGGTTGCGATTCTGTTGCCGGTCCCGGTCCGGTACGGGCGCGACACTGAGGGTTGCGATCCGTTGCCAGTCATGAAAAAAGACAAAAAGGAAAAAAAAAAAAAAAAATCTTGATTGGTTGCAGTGCCGGGATTAATATCCCATTTATGCCTCTTATGCCTTAATTGTGGTTTAAAGGTCAGCATGGCATAGCTATGGGGGCCTCTCAGACCTAGGCCAGAGGACCCCAGGCTCATTTTCCTTTGCCACCACTGTCCTGTCAAAAAATTACCATTCATCCCCTCTCCACCAAAGCCAGAGATTGTGGCCTTAAATTTCCCTTAGAAAAGAGTTCTGGCCACTTTTCCAGCCCCAAGCATTCTTACAGCAAGCATTAATGCCGGAGTGAAGAAAACATAAGTGTTTCTGCCCTTTTCTATAAATCGGTCATTGTGTTGGTGACAGAAACCAACCCAAAATTAGTTTATGTAAAAAAACAAACAACAACAAAAACATTTAGTAGAACTGAAAGAAGAAGTGAACAACAAGCCGTGAGAAGTCTCTAGAAGACTAACACTAGGAGTTCACATTCCATCAGGATTCTCTTTCTCTCATCTTGGCTAGAGAAGCAGAGTGTTGGCTTAATTCTCCCAGACCAGCTTTCTCCACATGGTAGAGACATGGCTACCAGCAGCCCAGACTCACGAACTCAGAGCTTTCTCATGGTGTGACACAACAGGCCTGGCTTGGACTGTGTGCCCAACATAGTCAAGGGGAGGGGTGAGGTATTACGATTGGCCCAGGCTAAGTCATGTACTAATCCCTGCGGCTCTGGGTGGGACTGAGGTCTATGTTGAGTGGAAGAATGAAAGTGGTATGGGAAAGACAAAACACATGTTCACATTAACTTCCTCTGAGTGAGGTGCCAATTTATGGCCCTTTGCAGGCTCGTGTTGTAGACGTGTGTGTAGAATCTAGATCTCAAATTTATTTGATTGCAAATAAGGAAGATTGGACACATGCTTCTGCAAATATCCTAAATACTTTCTGTGTCTTACAGAACACATCACGGATTCTGAGATTTTTTTTTCATATTTCGAGTATTCACTGAAATTTTATGGGCAGTAAAGCAAAGGGGGAGGTAGAATGACCAGCCATCCCTTTCTAACACAAAACTTTAACATCTGTCAGACTGGGACTTGAGAGCCCAGCACAGCCCTCACACAGCAACTTGCTCAATATTTATCACAGCTTATAATTTTATAAGAGGTTGTATTTCGCCATACATAGGGCAGTCGATTCTTTCCACATACTTTGCAAAATTGAGTCAAGCAAAGTTATTCATTGCTTTTTAGTTTACAGGCTACTAAGACATTGAATACAGTGTGCTAGGAACCAGGTTCAGTGTATGCATCAGTACATATTTGTTGAGTGAATGAAAGCGTCTTTGCTCATATTACAGAGTGAAGCCTTAACAAGATGGGAACTAGAAATGGAGATCCATGCAACAATGAAGCCCCACTAAATTCCCTTGATAATGCATCTACCAGGCTGGCACTCTTCTTGAGTACTGATTGAGGGAATGTTTTCCTTGTTTTCTTTCCTGATTTAGACTGCCAGATCCTTGTGTTTGACTTTAAATTGATATGACAGCACCTCCTGTTTACTTGGGTTAGTTCACAATTACTCTTTTTGTCTTCTGTTCTATAAAACAAGGGTTACTTTTCCATACCTGACCGGATGCTAAACATGTCCTTTATGTGTTTGAGTTTGTTTAGTTCTTGCAAATAAGTTTCGCAACTGTATTTAACAACCCAATCAATTCATAGGATTAGGGGTGGGGATGGTGAGTAGAGAAAAATACTACAAGCTCTTTTGCCTGGCTATTAGTAAAATGATTCGTACTATAATAAGTATTACTCAAAACAATTCTTAAAGGGATCCAATTCACTAATTAGATCAATCATAATGTTCTCACTGAGTTTTTGATTTCCAAAATCAGAACTTGATGCAGCAAATAAGGACTTAAGAATACAGTTTTGCAAAGAATCTACTTCTGTTTCAAAACTGGAAAACGACTGACCAAATCCCAAAGAAATTAGAACATAAACCTTATGTTCCATATTTATCAGTGAAACCAGTTTTTAAAAATGACACCTCACCACCAAATAGCCGACAATAAAAGTATTTCATAATTGGCAGCAACTAAACCTTTTCAACTCAAATGAGAGATGAGATTCAATCTGTAGTTTTCCCTTTGAAGTCCTAAACTCTTTGCAAAGAAATGAATTTATTTTTCGTGGAAGTGAAGGGCTGGCCCACTCTATATATAAGCAGTGGAAAATTCCCATGTGCCATCTGTGGAGCTGTTGAAATAGTGATCAAAAAATTTAATCTATGACTGCTTGCATGGGTGACTCAATGTGCTACCTCACGTGTTACATAACTATAAATGTAAGCACTGGACTATATAAATACTGCCTTTGTATCTAAAAGATAAAGGAAAGTTAGTTCTACATTTAGGGTCTTATTCTTAGGTTCTCACTGATTGTTTTCTTCCACTGTAAACATAATCACATCTCTTGGCCATCCTTTTGTTTTGAGGAAATTCCATCGAAAATCTTAATGTAATAGAAGTAGTCTTCTCAAAACATGTGCCACGTTTGGGGTACTTTTTATGTTCGTTTAATCTTCCTTCTCTTCCTATATAATTTTACCTTGCATTTCTTTCTTTATTCTTATCAATCTTCTTTACCTATATCTTTTCCATAATTTCCATAAATTCTCTAGAGCTCCATTCTGTACATTCTTCTTCCTTGAGTCTCATGACATCTCTGAAGTGAGCTCATTGGATAACAAGTGGTGAAAGAGGGAGGCCCTTACGCCCATTGGCACCATTAGGCTTCTGGTATCCAGAGTCTGTTCTGATTATACCTCTGTATATAGAGAAAACTCAGTTTCAGATGGTTTTCAAAACAGTTCTAAGCTCTAAAACCCATGTCATTGTCCCAAAACTTCTAAGAATCAATTACGTTTTTTATGAGCTTAGATTTCTACATAGACAAAATAAAGGTTGCCCTCTGGTCTTTGTTATCAAGCCCTGGAGGTAACTTACAGTGAGTTGCTTAGAAGTGGAAGATCCCTAATCACTGTCTGACTCAGGGGCCCTAAGTAGCTCATTTGCCTGTTTGACTATAAGCCACTCTGGATCTTAACTCCAGGTGTGAACATTGTGTCAGTGTTCAAGACATTCTTCCAAAATCTTACCTGAAATTGCTTGTTGCCCTTTAGGTTCTAGTGTTTTTGTCTGTCTTGGGTGAATTCCTGTACAAACTTGGTATTAAATTAAAGCCACCAATTATTTTATTCTTTTCAAACAATCTTTTGGGCCCACCCCCCCCCCCCCCCCCCCCC